>NC_136590.1:4619837-4639837 GCF_910589615.1 Taurulus bubalis | reverse complement strand
AGTGGATTTATTTAATTGCATTTTCTGTTTCTATTTTTTAGGATAAGTGCATTTCTGTTTCTATTTTATGGGAAAAAGTGCCATTCATTTTTCTATTTTTCTTAAACCACTACAATGATTCCTATAACAAGCTGGTTTTGTTCTTAGGAGTCGGCCCCCATTTGGTTTAGTGGGGTCTCACGTTTCCAAAAGCCTGTTTTTAATGTGTTATGCTGTTTGACCGACCTGAATGTCCCCACCATACGTAGCCTCTTTTATCCTGTTGTTTGTGGATTTTAAAGTGAGGCATATTTCTTTGGTCAGACAGTGTAAACAGGGTTAATGTTCGTTCAAGTTAATGGCTGAGTTTTATATGCCATTTTGTTTTACATGTTTACAATTACAATGCACTATGTGGAAAGGCTAAGAGATGCCCTTTATTGAACATTGAAAATAAAGTGATGAAAGGGCCATGATGTTTGTCCATGTATCTTTGCGGTTAATTTGGACATTCGCTTAAAAAAAATGGAAAGTAAAGTAACTAGTAGTGAAGTTACTTTTCAAATGCAGTAACTAGTAAAGTAATCTAGTTACAATTTTCAGAAGTAACTTGTAACTAGTTACTTTTTCTGAGTAACTACCCCAACACTGAGTGTAATCAGTAAGCATTGATTATTTTCTCCATGACTCGATTGATTGTTGGCTATGTAGAAATATGTTTTTTTTAAACGTCAAATCAAAACTACCAAAACAACTTAATCTATGAAGTAATTTAAAGCGTTGGATGTAATGAAGGAGGGGGGGGGGGAAAGGAAGCATGAAAATCTAAGACAAAGTACTAAAGTACATGTTACATTAGTACTTGAGTAAATGTACTAAATGTACTGTTACATTCCACCACTGTCTCTTTGGGGGTTACTTAAAAGATGTCCCTGACCAGCTGTTTACTTGTCACCTTCAACAAGACAATAGCAGATGATCCTACCTCCTTATGCATCCCTTCCCTCATGCATTAATTATTAATAATTATAATAACAATATTAATACAGCACTATGACCGAGCCTATAAGTGTCCGCATCAGCATTGTGCAACATCTGTCTGCGGCTCGGCTCAACGTGACGTCACAATAAAGCACGTAACACCCACGCACTTTAAATAGACGATGTAAATGTAAATTACATTTCATTTGACGGTCGCGAGCAGACAAAAGCCTCGGAGGGACCAGCAGCTCCTTGTCTCCTCCATGATGCTTTTGTGTCAGCCACTTCATGTAAAATACTCGATATGGTTACTAATGTGAAACGTCTGCTCGCTGGAGAACTGGTTTTCACTCCCTGGCTAACGGTCGGCTCCCGCACAATCGACATTACTGAAACAACACGTTGAAAGGATGAGGATGAGTTAAAAATAATAATAATAAGAAAAATTAAACTCACCGGTGAATTACAATTTGTTTATTTTTTAGACTTCCACCCGGAACCGATATGAAAACAACACGACGGTCTGTGCCTCGTAATAATATTAAGATAAAAAATAAATAAAATACAGAGCCGGCAGCTTGACGACAGTCAAACGTGTCGTTTCCGCCCCTGCGTCTGCTGTGACGTCAGAAGGAGAAGCAGGCTTCACAGATTCTAAAGCGCGTGGGTTTACTCACCGGCGCAGTCAGAGGCGGGCGTGCTGCGTGCGCGTGAGGTGGAGATCTTGGGCTGCAGAGAGAGAGAGAGAGAGAGAGAGAGAGAGAGAGAGAACAGCGGACTGTATACAGTAGATAAACTGTATATACAGTCGGTACGGAAAGTATTCAGACCCCTTTAAATGTTTCACTCTTTGTTTCATTGCAGCCATTTGCTAAAATCCAAAAAAAAATGTTTTATTTTATTTCTCATTAATGTACACTCAGCACCCCATCTTGACAGAAAAAAACTAAAATGTAGAATTTTTTACAAATGTATTAAAAAAGCAAAAACTGAAATATCACATGGTCATAAGTATTCAGAACCGTTGCTCAGTATGGAGTAGAAGCACCCTTTTGAGCTGAAAAACACCCCCTTAGCATGATGCTGCCACCAGCATGTTTCACTGTTGGGATCACTCCACCAGTCGGGGCTTTATGGCAGAGTGGCCCTACGGAGGCCTCTCCTCACTGCAAGACATATGAAAGCCTGCATAAAGTTTGCCAAAAAACACATGAAGGACTCCCAGACTATGAGAAATAAAATTCTCTGGTCTGATGAGACCAAGATTTAACTTTTTGGCGTTAATTCTAAGCGGTATGTGTGGAGAAAACCAGGCACTGCTCATCACCTGCCCAATACAATCCCAACAGTGAAACATGGTGGTGGTGGCAGCATCATGCTATGGGGGTGTTTTTCAGCTGCAGGGACAGCACAACTGGTTGCAATTGAAGGAAAGATGAATGCATCAAGTTCAGAGATATCCTGGAAGAAACCTCTTCCAGAGTGCTCTGGACCTCAGACTGGGCCGAAGGTTCACCTTCCAACAAGACAATGACCCTAAGCACACAGCTAAAATAACAAAGGAGTGGCTTCGGAACCAACTCTGTGACCATTCTTGACTGGCCCAGCCAGAGCCCTGACCTAAACCCAATTGAGCATCTCTGGAGAGACCTGAAAATGTCTGTCCACCAACGTTCACCATCCAACCTGACGGAACTGGAGAGGATCTGCAAGGAAGAATGGCAGAGGATCCCCAAATCCAGGTGTGAAAAACTTGTTGCATCATTCCCAAGAAGACTCATGGCTGTACTAGCTCAAAAGGGTGCTTCTACTTAATACTGAGCAAAGGGTCTGAATACTTATGACCATGTGATATTTCAGTTTTTCTTTTTTAATAAATTTGCAAAAAATTCTACATTTCTGTTTTCTTCTGTCAAGATGGGTTGCTGAGTGTACATTAATGAGAAATAAAATTAACTTTTTTGATTTTAGCAAATGGCTGCAATGAAACAAAGACTGAACAATTTAAAGGGGTCTGAATACTTTCCGTACCCACTGTATACATAGATATTATATACATATTCACACACACATATATATATATATATATATATATATATATATATATATATATATATATATATATATATATATATATACATATACACACACACAAACTATATACATATGTTTTCATATACCTTTACATTTCATGCAGAGAATAAGGTATATATATATATATATATATATATATATATATATATATATATATATATATATATATATATATATATATTCACGATCCATCCATCCCAGTATCACAATCATAATTTGCAGACCTGCTGTAACTCAGTTTTATTAAAAGTGACGCCAGCAGAGTAACAACATTTTTTAGTTTTTCTTATAATTCTTTATTCAACAATTGCACATGTACAATTTCATAAATGTTGAAAAAGAAACGGCAAAATACATGTAAATACAGTTAAACTTACAAGTCAAGAGGGCAACAGGTCGAGTTACCTGCCTTGTTGACATATTTCAGGCTAAAAATCCCACAATACAGAAAGAGTGAGATTTAGTGGCATCTAGTGGCGAGGTTGCACATTGCAAGCAACAACATACTCCACCTAAACCCCACCACTGGAGACCCAACCAATCAGAGGCGGAGCAGCTCGTGACGTAACACCCAGACCGTAGACCCAACCAATCACAGGCGGAACAGCTCTTGTTGTTATTCCGGGCCCATCCCACACTTTACCGCGCGCACACCGGAAGCAGACGCGTGTGACGTATCAGCAGCTTGTGACTTGCGAAATGGAGACAGGAGCTGTTTGTAGGAAACGAGCCGCTTCCTCCGAGTGTTTTTAGGCGTAAATAAAAGGAGAAACGTCGACCACAGGATACCAGACAGCAACCCATCGGCCGATATACGTCTCATGAAAGTAGGTAGCTGTCGTCATTCAGGCAATAAAGTTCAAAGGTCATAAACATACACGTGAATTAGTTGGGCGTTTAAATGATTTAAAACACTAAGTTATCACACATTTAGGCTTGAATGCTTTGTTTTGGTGTTGAAATAAATACAGTTTTAGTAACAGTTAGTCTGTTACTGATTATCAGCTTTGTCTGAGATATGTAAATCGATTATCTGAAGATCAATGTATATTTTAGACTATTGATTAAACATTTACGTCACATATCCTCTCGGTCTGTGTTTAATGTGAGCATCTGCTTTGTTTCTGTCATTGTATTTTATTTATTTTTAGGTTTGTAGTTAGTTTAGAGGGAACTTTTTCCTCTTTATTCTAAATTCTTGTTGTATAAATGTTTTTACCTTCTCTACACTAAACATCATTTATCATTCATTCACATATACTGCTGGTTCTATCGATTACATTTAATAAAATCCCTTTTATATACATATTTTTCCTCATGTAAAATAACTTATTCTATAACAGCCTGTTTTATATATTTATATCTGTGAGCTCGGCACGAAAGGTCAGTACATGTTGTTCTGTGTACGATGTGATTTTAAACAACTCATGAGCCGAAACCAGTCAGCAGATCCTTTGACAATGAACAGAATTGTTTGTTTTGCGTGGCGAAGAGGCCATGCTGCTTTAAAAGCTCTTAAAGTCACGAAAGAGAAATGCCTGCCGGAATGACTCGCTGGATTTTCGCTGAGCAGCTTCTCTTTTGGAGGATGAGTCATCAGCTCATGACAAAACCATATAAGACAGTTTGATCCTCTTTTTTGTATTATTGATTTCTCCTCTTTGCAGTGCAGCGCTCGGTAGGATGATCAGCAACCAAGAAGAAGATGTAAGTAACCGACCACTCCTTTTTTTCTACATTATATTTAAATATTAATATCTAACATGAGTTCTCCTTTTGGGGAATCTTTACCTCCTCGTTTAGAACTTCCACTTAATAAAAAAATAATGCCTCCATTGATGTGCTACCTCTTCAAAGAGATCCTCAAACGCTTTATAACACAAGTCTTGTCTACACTCTAATCTATGATCTGTTGGTTTAACTATGATGCTGCAACACACAGACACACACACACACACACACACACACACACACACACACCGTTTTTATTTAAACTTGTGTTTCTGTCCATCAGGAGTTTGTGGCAGTGCGGGTTCAAGATCCCCGCATACAGAACGAAGGCTCGTGGAATTCATATGTGGATTATAAAATATTCCTCCATGTGAGTATGAACACTTTATTTACATAAAGATACAACACACCTGGCCACTTTCGGCGTGAGCTACTCGGGCGCTGAAACCAAGCAGACACGTCCAACATTTTGTGGTTTCAGCTCCTCCCAGTGTGAAGACTTTCTGCTTTTTTTTTCAGGCTTTTTATTTAATTGCAAATTTAATATTTTTACGTTTTGGACGGTTGGTCGTATGAAAAGAAAGACATGAAGCCGACCCTTTGGGCGAAGAAACTGGTGCATTTTTCCCAATCTTCTGGAAATGCATCTGAAAAATAATTGTTTGCATCTTATTTGTTCCATGTGAGGTTTGCGTAGAATGCGATTTAAAAACAGATTAAGGACTTTGAGTAGCAAAGGGAAACCATAAACTCGCCTCAAATAAGACAATGGGATGTCACTTGGAAAGAGTTTCTGGGTTTATTTGACCTCGCCCCGTTATTCTTGGCAGCCGCATGGATTCCTCACATTTTGTTTGCACAGGAGTGGATGTTGTTGTCTGGGCAGCGGAGTGTTGAAGAATGCCGCGTCAGCAGCAGCGAGGCTGCCGGCCCAGGCGGATGTCGTGAGGGTGTTGACTCATGAAATTGGCTGAGATCACGTGACCTGGCATGATCTTATATCATTCTGGTTGTCATCGACGTGCTCTCGTTTTTCACGGGTGAATGTTTGAATGATGAATCCAGAAAGTATCAAACTAGTAGCGCTTCACAAAAAACTTTTAGAAAAAACACTTTTGTTTCTGTCCAGAAACTATAAACCTGCACAACATTTAACTTTTCCATCTTTTTTACATTGTCAAACTAAGCACTCGGACTGATATTTCTCTAGAATATTTTAAAACTTCTGAAATAAATACACCTAAACATGGCTCAATGTCTTCTCAGTCCTAACAATAAGGAAGTCTGCATCTGACAATTACATTAATTATCCGTTTGTCCTTTTTAATATTTTGTCTATAACATTATTTTTTCCCCACAGCCCGAGAGCACAACTTCTTGTTTTACCAATTCTCTAAAACCCAAATACTCATTTAAACATTGGAACTAGATCATGCTTTTAGTTAATTTCTGTTGAAGAATTAAGTGAGTCGTGGTCAATAAGTGACCGTGTAACAAATCTAACATGTGACAAAGTTTTCGTTCTTTTAAAAGAAATACATTTTAAGTGCTATTTTAATAAGAGGAAATGGGGCATTTTTCAGGGACTATTTTTAGTGGCAGATTAATCAACATTTAGTGCTCTTTTGTGTGTGTGTGTGTGTGTGTGTGTGTGTGTGTGTGTGTGTGTGTGTGTGTGTGTGTGTGTGTGTGTGTGTGTGTGTGTGTGTGTGTGTTTGTGTGTTCTTGGTGATGAAGAAACAACAAATAAAGATATTCTTGTACTTTCCAGACCAACAGTAAAGCCTTCACAGCCAAGACGTCCTGCGTGCGTCGGCGCTACAGCGAGTTCGCCTGGCTCAAGAAGAAGCTGCAGAAGAACGCTGGTTTGGTGTAAGTAGGCGTGTGTGTCCGTGTGTGTGTGTGTGTGTCCGTGTGTGTGTGTGTGTGTGTGTGTGTGTGTGTGTGTGTGTGTGTGTCCGTCCTGTTTGCTCCCTTCGGTTTCATATTTATTGAAGCAAATATCGACAAACCTGTTGTCATCCGTGTAGGCCGGTCCCAGAACTTCCAGGAAAGTACTTCTTCTTCTTCAGCAACGAGGACTTCCTGGAGAGGAGGAGGAAAGGACTTCAGGCCTTCTTGGACAAGTCAGTTCTTGTTCTTAACACAAATAAAATGTAATAATTGGACAGTTTTGTAAAGAAAGCCTTGATAACGCATCCCTTTGGCCCCGGCAGTGTGGTGAACATGACGGTGTGCCTGTCGGACAGCCAGCTCCACCTCTTCCTGCAGACGCAGCTGCCGGTCGGTCACATCCTGGACTGCGTGCAGGGTCACACGCCGTACTCCGTGACGGACGCCATCCTCACCTACGCCTCATCCAACCGGGGCTACGCTCAGGCCCAAGAGGAAGACTCCGTCAAGGAGCCAAGTTTGACCGTTTCTTATGAGTCCATGGAGAGGTATGAGGGATTTAAACCACTGACCCGATGTTGTGTAAATAACCCGTTTCCTTCGCATCGTCTCTTCTGTTCATGGAAGGTCAACGCTTTCACACTTTCAGACGATCGAATGTTGATAAAATCTATATGAAGCAATATTTTCTTTAAGTATATAATGCTTTTTTTTAAATGTATTGAATTAAATAAATATTAATCTGTATAACCACAGCTTGTTATTTGTGCACTTCTGTGTTTGTGTAGATTAAATAAACAAGCTTTAGAGAAGCCGGGAGGCAGATTTAGTTGCTGTTAGAGCCAGCTAGCTGTTTCCTCTTGTTTCAGGTCTTTGTGCTAAGCTTAAATACATAAGGGTGGCGTCTGTTCTTATCCGACTCTTGGCAAGCAAGGGAATAAGCATATTTCCTAAATTGTCTTACTATTGTTGTAAACAAGTTAAAATAACCGTGTTTCTCTTTGCCTCTCCACAGCCCGGCTCCTCATCAACCTAAAGACATCTTCAGCGCCGACCTTTTGTTCCGCGATGACTCTGATCCTCCAGAAGGTTTACCGGAGATCTGCGACGAAGACGCAGTCGAGCTTCGGCGTGAGGAGAACTCCTCGGTGCGGGTCGTCCAGAAGAACAACCACCTGGTGGCCGTCGTTGAGGACTGTGGCCCGGCGGAGGCCACCTTCTTCCTGGGGGACAGTCTCGGCCTTGCAGAACCGACGCAGCAGAGGAGCTGTCAGACACGGATCCAGACACCGGTGGAGGTGCACTCGCCCATGGGGCCCGGCCTGTTCGAGGAGGAGTGTTCAGTAAGAGAGGTGGGCGTCACGGAAGAAAAGACGAGTCCAGACGCGGAGGAGGAGGACGATGACGACGATCAACAAGAAAGTTCTGGAGAAGCAAAGACGGTAAATGTCGACTCTGAGCCAGAAAACTGTGTGAACTCTGCAGCAATTTCAGAATTTAAGGACAGGGACCTTGAGGAACAGGGAACCAAAATCGACGCCAGATCTGAGGAGGAAGTCCTGGGCGCCGTCTGCGCCGAGCAGCAGGTTTTAGAAACTCACCTCGAACGCGTCGAGGAGGACGCCGGCTGTGCGGAAGAGTTCAAGAACCCGGACGGACAAAGTGAGAGCAAAGCGGAGACGCCGCTTCAGTCGGAAATCCAGGAAGAGACTCGCGATGAGCTCGTCGTCCCGGAGGAGGAAGGCAGCGGCGGTGACCTCGTACAACAAATGGACCTGGCGGATCTGGACCGCGACGGGGACGGACGCTCGTCTTCCAATGAGAGCATCGGCAAGGTCAGCGACCACGAAAGCGTCAGCGACGACGCCGAGGACGCGATCCAGGACTCGATCCACAAGTCGAACCAGGACTCGATCCACGAGTCCCAGGACTTGCTCCAGGACTTGCTCCAGGACTCGCTCCAGTCCGCCAGCGGTGATGCGGAGGACGCCGGTCGCTGGTCAACAGTCGAGGCCTCCAGCAGAAACATTTTGGACCTGCACACGAATGGACGCTCTGTGGAAAAGGAGGACGAGGACCTGCACAACACGACCGGTGACTCCAGTAAATCTCTGGAGGTGAACTTGACTTTGACGGGTGAAGATTTAACTGAAAGCAGTGACTTCAGCATCATAGAGAGCGGCTGCACAGCTGCTGGTAAATGTGCGGCGCGGGAGGACGAGTCCTCGGAGGAGACGCACCAGGTGGAGGCGCATTAGTTCAGACAGCTGAGTGGCTCCACCCTCACAGGGCCACAGAAATGGATTGTGGGAAATGTCGCACATGTTTTAGGTCTAACTTCTTTTGTTTTTAAAATAGTGTATATATAATTATAAACTGTGCGTCTCCGTTAACACTCAGGTAAACTAAATGTCGGCGTTGTTTTTCCTCTTCTGCTGAGGATGATTGGCCTTTTGGGACCAGCAGAGAGCGCTCTCGGTCACAGAAAGCAGCTTTTTTTGTTTTTAATCCATAAAGATTTAAAGGTTTTATCGTAAAAATATAATGTGATTTAAATTGGTTGTTTAATGTGATTTCTCTGAAATCTAGTCATGTTGAAGGGAACTTGTGCAAATATTGACAGAAATATACACTTGAATTAAAGGATAGAGCCACTTTTCTTTGCTTTAAAGTCTATATTAACTCTGTAGGGACTTTTAAAGAGCTTTTGTTTGCTGTAGTTGTTCCCATTGTCCTTGAAAAAGAAGTCGGTAGTCTAATTGGTATCTATTTCCAGTCGAGGGACAGTAAGAAAAAGATAGAATTCAGAACCCAAACTTCATACAGTTATTATGACTCAGACTGCGGGAGAAACAATCACGTCGACCAAAAGCAGCTTGAATCTATCTGCACTTATTCCTTCTCATTTAGAACCGGGTTAGGACCATTTTTGGATTGAGAAACTTGTTCGAAACGAATTATGTTTTATAGGCAGCAGCGTTAACTTGATATTTATTAAAAGATTTGGTTATGTTAATTACATTTGGAGTAATTCTAAGGAAGGATCAGAATTAAGCTAATATTTAGAATATTTTACATATTTTTACTAAAGCATGTTCTCTTAAGCCAACAGACTTGACATTAATTAATTAATAAAATCAGAAATAACCTTTAAAAAATGGTACTTCATAAAAAAAAACTCTTCAAAAATACAAACTAGGGGAATTTTGTTTTTTCAGTAATATGAATACTGCCTTAATTCCAGTTAGTTTGAGCTCTACATTGTTTTCACACACTACTTTTATCACTTTTTTAAAAAGGGACCTGGTTTCACTGGTTTGCACATATTGAGCCTCATCACGCATCACTGGGTGGATATAGAATACTGGGTATTGCTTTCTTTTTACACTAAGGGAGTACAGATTGTTGTTATTTTGCAAATTTGCTTTAAAAAAAGTTTTTTAAAGGATGTTTCCTCTATTTTATATCATGGAGCTACAACAACCTGAGTGTTTGTGTCCATGTAAATATTATTTCATTTCAAATAAATAGTTTTTCTTCTTTACTGTGTTACATATAAGTTTATTTCACTAATTTTATTTTATATATATATATATAATATATAAAACACGTCTGGTGGTTTTAGGACAAGATATTGGAGCAATGCTGCCGCCTAGTGGCAGAAGATGAAACACATTGAAGTGAAAATCACACAGTATAAAGGCTGTTGAAATGTTTTGATATTTCAGTGTAAAACTCCTTACAATGTAGTTTAAAATACTCAACATAATGTACATCTGCTGTTATTTATCAATGATGTATTACAGTAATGAAACAAGAAAAAAGCATCACAAAATTTACATATTTCTCATTTTAACCAGTGAATTGATAAATGCATCAGTCCGTAATAATTAAACAATTTGCGATAGAGCTGCAACTAACAGTTGTTTCCATGATTTATTATTCAGTTATTTTTCTGATTAATCAGTTCATCTTTTAGTCTCTGAAAAATAAAAATATTCTCAAAGTCTGACAAAAGTCCCATCACAATTTACCAGAAATAACATCTTCAAATTACTTTGTCAAACCATCAGTCAAAAACACAAATATGTTAAATTTATTATAATACAAAACATTATAGAAGAACATCCTCACATTTCAGAGTCTTTTCCTGATAAAGTGATATTTTTTCCTGTCGGCTTTCTGACTGCTTTAGCTGCTGTTTGCACATTAATATAAAAGGTGAGACCTTTGCACGTGGTTTATAGTGTCCAGCTGCAGACGTACATGAAATAACTTACAGTCTTATGAGGGAGAATCGTTGTCAAATTACAAAAGATGAACTGGGAAACTCACGGCCGGACGTGTCGGCAGCAGCAACTGTAAAATAAAAAATAAAAAACACGCATTAATAATTCAGTTTTCATTCTAAGCTGCGCCTCTAACAGTATTAGGGAATAATTTTCTTAAATAGGACAACCGTTGGCGTGATCATGCTTTTGTTGCACATATTTATTCTTACCCGTTGCCCCGCTCAGATTGCTCTACTTCTACGCAGTACTTCTCCCAGCCAGCAGATGCCATAAACGGCAGGTCAACGACTGAATGTAGCTCAATGGCGGCCTGGATGAGTACCAGTGGGACCGTTTCTGAGTATTAGGCCCCAGTAATGGTCCATAATGCTGATGGTAAGAGAGTGCCTCGGTACCTGTCACAGGATGTAGGCCGGGTGCAGGAAGTCCTTGGGGACGATGCCCACGGTGCCGTGCAGCTCGCCCACCCACCAGCCGTGGATGTTGTACTCCTGGACCCAAAATGAACAAATAAAACAACAGCGAGGCCCCGAGGGGCCCGGGGACACGTAAACGACGCAGGATTGAGCGCCCATCTCACGTTTTTTATTTGATCCGAGCGCACTGTTTGTCTGGCGTTATAAACATTAGAGCAACCATTCGAATGATTTGAGCTGCAATTACACGCGGCACTGATCGCTCACGGTGGCTTGCTGAAATAATAAGGTTAAAACTGTATAAACTCAACTTTAGCAGAGGGAATCCAGGAGGGACTAAACCCTAACGCAAAACAGCCGTGTTGACATTCTAAGAGGCACTGGGGTGCATTTACCTCGAGGGTTTCCATTCAAAAACGGGAGGAGACGGTAAACAAGACTATTGAGACTGTGTCTAAAATAAAACAATGTTTTTTTTTTTTTTTTTTTACTGCTCAGGAGCCGTGACAACCGCCTGCCTGTTTCCCCAGACTAATTATAACTTCATTTCTGCTCTGTGATTAAAACGGAAACAGGAAACTAAAGTCCACTTACACAAAGGAAACCTAAGATTTAACGCTCTGTTACTTAAGCTGGTGACTTGTAGAAAATAGGACCTCAATGACGTAAATACAATCTTGTTTCTCACTTTCATATCACGTAAAGTAGAACATATTTGCAGCATAAAATAAAATATGCAGCTTTAGTTTCTTTTATAACTCCCGGTGGGCTTTTGCAATGATTTTGGACATTTTATAAACTAAATGTAGGGCATTACAAATATAAAAAATGCATTATGCACCAATTTGAATGGTTTTAATAAATTAAATTATGAACCAGGATGGAGGTTCTGATAGACCGAAAGCTAAAAATAAAGTGTTCTCTGCAGAGATTTAAGTGTGCGGATATCTATTCTACAAATCATTTAAATAAGGAAATAAAACATAATAATATATTTTCATTTAAAAATACAATAAAAGTCCTAGTTTTAACTGACTGAATAAAAACGTATTTGTGAGCAAAGTACCAGGAACGTCCTTCAAGAAGTAAATACAAAACACACTGAGCTGCTAAAATGTAACCTTGAAAAATAAATGTCACTCTTTTAAATAGATGCTAAATGTAACGTTGCATTATTGTTGGCTGAATTATTTTGTTTTATTTACATTTGTCATATACCTTTTGCAAGTATCAAAATTAATTAAATTAAATTGTGGGTGAGATTTTATGTTGCATGTGATCATCGGTGAAGGAATCACAATGAAATCAAATGAATACACTCATAATACACTTATTTGGGTATTATGTTAAACAAGACATTCGTTTAAACTGAAAATATTCTACAATCACGGTCCATAAAGAATCCAATACATTCAGATATGTTGCGTGTATGTGTGTGTGTGGCGCATCTTTTTCAGATCAGAAAAACTGAAAAAAATAAATCTGGTTCAAGTGCTTTAAGCATTTTAGGAACCGGAGTCGCATCAACAACACCGTGATCATCTGAACGCAGCAGTTGGGCTCTAACTAGATCTGCTGGATCAATATTTGGCTCGAGACCAGAGGGGCGCTGAGGCCCAGCGGAGGAGAAACCAGCCGGCCGCCATCTTGCCGCCCTGATGGAGCGCCGAGCCCGAGCTCATCGCTCTCCTCTGTTCTCCGGCAGATTGGGAATGGCTGCGTGAACAGTTTGTCTCGGCCCTGAGGAGAAGACGAAGCGCTCGGCTATCGCTCTCTCTCTCTCGCTCTCTCTCTCTTTCTCTCTCTCTCACACACACACACACACACACACACACACACACACACACACACACACACACTCTCAGACACACACAGACACACACACACACACACACACAGATGCTACGTATACGTTCTACATGTCGGAGGTTGGAATCAAGACCTCTGGATGTAAAAACAACACACACACACACACACACTCTCAGACACACACAGACAGACACACACAGACTCACACACACACTACGTATACGTTCTACATAACTGAGGTCAAGACTTCTGGATGTGAAAACAACACACACACACACTCTCAGACACACACAGACACACACACACAGACTCACACACACACTACGTATACGTTCTACATATCTGAGGTCAGGACTTCTGGATGTGAAAACAACACACACACACTCACACAGACACACACTCAGACTCACACACACACTCAGACTCATACACACAGACACACACATGCTACATGTCTGATGTTGGAATCAAGACTTCTGGATGTGAAAACAACACACACACACACACACACACACACACTCTCTCTCTCTCTCTGACGCGATGAACAGCGTTCGTCAGCCTCCTCCGTCCAGAGGAGCGAGGCCTGCAACAGCTAATGAGCAGCGGTGACGGACATGTCGCTCAGGACTTCTCCAGTGTTCTTACGGCACAAACAGGAAGCTTGTGTGTCCCGGACTCATTGTTTTAACCTCGCCGACAGCTCACGCTGGGATGCTCCGGTGTGCTCGGCTCTCTGGCAAACTCTGACTGACTATTCAGTGTGTGTTTGAGCTCATAAAGCAGAGGAAAGTTAAGTCCGAAATGGCCTTTTTTATGCCCCCCATAAGACTGTGCAGGGGGAAAAGCCCGGTTGCGGAAAGCTGGCTCTGGTTCCCATTCGTGCTAACGCGAACAGAGGAGGAGGAAAGAGGGTGTGTGTGTGGGGGGAGACAGACGGACGGGAGGGGAGAGAGGGAGCGAAACAGTTTTTCTCTCCCTCGGGGCCGTCGCAGCACTATTCCAGCGACCGTAGTGACAGAGAGTTTTATTTATCTCCGCGGCCCATCTGTGCAGTCGGTCTCCAATTCTCCCTGAGAAAGGTCTTTTGGATTATCAGCGCCGCCATTTTAATACAACTGCTACATCACGGAGTGGGTGCCCAATGGCGCTGGAAGTCTGTCAGGCGTGCAGAGTCCATCTTCCTCATACTTGAAACTGGGTTCATTCAGAGTACACCTGCTGTAATAGGGACATTCCAAGAGGCGGGGAGAGTAAATTATCCAAATGACAAAAACTATGCAAACTCCTCATTGTCCTCTTCCTTCTGTTTGTTTTCCTCTCTCTTTTTTGTTGTCTCTTATATCGGTTCATTTGTTTTTTTGGTGTGATTTTGCATCTTAAGCGCTGAAACGCCAACGTCAGGGTGCAGAGAACAAGCGCGTGTGTTCCTTCTGGGGGGATGGAAATCAAGCGCCGCCCGAGTGTTCTGGGAGACGTCTGGGTTTTCTCTCATAAACAAGACGTAGCGGGGTGCAGTGTGTCGTCTGAGAGGTGACACACACACACACGTCTCTGCAACCTGTATACGTTCTACATGTCTGTGGGTTGGAATCAAGACTTCTGGATGTGAAAACAACACACACAGACACACAGACACACACACACACACACACACACACACACACACACACACACACACACACACACACTCTGACATGATGAACAGCGTTTCGTAAGAGGTTGAGCTTCCTCCGTCCAGAGGAGCGGGGTGCAGCGCCGTGTCGTGGCGGCTGCGGCGCGCTGACTCGCTGACCTCCCTGTGACTCCTCCGCCGAGAGAGAGAAAGGGGGGGTCGGGGAGGGTTGGCTGGCACTGAGACTGGGTTGCCATGACAACACCTGCAGTGTACCGACGCGATCGTTTATTTACCACTCAGGGGGCTGGCTAATGGCGGGCATTCTGATAGGCCCATCGCTCACGCTCCCGAAACCTGGAGGACGGATTGACAGCTACCCGAAGCCCGAAGCGGGGAGAAGGTGAGTCGAGGTTTGGGTGGATGCGGCGAAAGACAACGGGGTGGCGGAAAAGGGTGTGTTTGTGTGTGTGTGTGTGCCAACACCCCCACCGTGAACCGAAACAAAAAACACACACACAACATAAATGCACCCTTTTTTTTTTTTTTTCGGGAGGGGTGGGGTGAGAAAATGTTAAATTGTGTACAGATGTCTTCTTCTTTCCTTCTTTTCCTTTCTCATCTTGTTCTCTCTCTCTCTCTCTCTCTCTCACACACTCTCTCACACACACGCACGCACACACACACACACACACACACACACACACACACACACACACACACACACACACACACACACACACACACACACACACACACACACACACTCCCAAATGCATACAAACTAGGGGGAGTGCTAATAAGCCTGACACATGAGGCATCTTTCCTCGGCCACCAGCTGACTGAGGCAGGCCTTGGGCGTGATGGAGCGCAGGAAGTCTCTCATTGCCCCGCCGCTGAACCCGCCGCCTGGGTGTTACAATCTCTCCCTCCCTCCTTTCCTCCCCCCATCCCTCCTTTCCTCCCCTTCCTCTCTTTCCATCTCTCCTGGAGCATCCTTTCCACTTGCATCCTCTCTGTTGTTTTTTCTCTTTCTCCTCTGATCCACTGCAGCTCTCTGCAGTTCTTCCATCACTGGTCACTAACAAAGAAACATGGACACCTCCAACACAGATCTGTAACCCACCATTAGCTTAGCGAGCTCCCCTCCTCGCTCACACAGGTAAAGCCTAACAATCGACCCGGTAAGACATGAAACCGCGGGGGTAAAGATGCTTATTTTGGGGCCGTTACGACGACTCTGTGCCAAAAGGAATCTCGTCAAAATCCATCCAGAAATATGGCCGATAATTCTGCACAACCAGAGATCGAAATGGCTACTTAGTGTCCATTTTTTTTCCAAGTGGGCTTTTAATTAAATCAGTGAATTGGCTTCAAATTGGAAACATGACAGAGCATGAGAACGTTTGAAAATATCTTAGGGACGATGAGATTTAATAAAAAGAAAACCTACTCGCTCCTTTCTAATGCACGCCTGGGATTACAGATAGCTCCTTAACTTAATAGCAATTTAAAGTGGATTTGTGTATGCCACTGAGTGTCTGTAATGATGGCTGTTTACGCCGCCCCTCATTTATAATAATTAGGCAGAATGGATTGAGGGTGGGTTGGTCGGACGCGGTTCTGGGCTATTGGCTCGGGCTGAATAATGACCTACTGTAGTTGACCGGGAGCTGACCGCTGCCTCCTGCATGACCCCAAACCCCAGACTCACCCCCTGCTACTTTGGGTGGTAAATAGGATGTCTTCCCTGTCTATAGCGTCTTGCCGTCTATGGCCACAATAGCAGCTAGGGGTCTTTAAATGGGTGTGTGACAGAGAAAAGGAGAAAGGAGAGGGGGGGACAGGGTTCACACAAAAGAATAAAAGGATCCACCCTCTTTGTCTCTCTTAGCTGACTTTTCCCATCTGATTGTTTGTCCACTTTTTTCTTTTCTTCGGCTGTATTCAGTCGGTTTGACCTGTGGGCAGCGGCCCGAAATCGTCTTGTTAAAACAGAGAAGACGCCGGTTATGACCCTCAAGAGGCAGAACCAAGTGGCCATTTAAAGCACGAAAATGATTTATTTTGATCTTTAATATCATAACTTGTATTTATAAATGGGCTATAAATCACAACAAGTAAATCTATAAGGCTGTAAATCAGCTCCTGGTGTTTGTAGAAGTTGTCGTTGTATAAAACGATGAACAGAAACTGCCACCAGGTGGCAGTGGTGTCCACGCTCTTGTAGGCCCTGACAGGCAGCTGCAGCTGAACACTTTAGCCAAATGTGACGTGTGGGCTTTGGGGGACACATGGGATTGGCTGGCTCGACTCCCTCTCTCTCTCTTTCTCTCTGTTTCGGTTGGACGGAGGGTGGGAGAGGAAGAGGAAGAGAAAGAGGTGGCAGCAGCGCTTGCCAGAGTTTTAAGGACCCTGGATGGGTTTGTGCCATAAATCTCTTCCCACTCCATCCTCGCCGTTCTCCATGAGTGCCCGTGGGAATACAGGAATGTGACAGCTGACCTGTAGAGCCCATGTCTTTTGATTCTGGACACATAAATTAAAAGGGCAAGAATGCAAGGCACCCTTACGGTTCAGTGTGGAACATGGTCGACTAAGTACACAGGCATTACACGTGTCAGGGAGAAGTGAAACAACAGCTTCAAGCCACCGTGACAAATTAATCCCGCGTTCGCGTTGTAAATCCCGTAGCAGACAGATCTCGTTGCACGTCGTGATGCGGCGGAAAAAAAAGTGAGCGCAACATCTCAACAATTTAAATGGGAGTTTTAAAATAAATAAATAAATCTGCGGAAAAAACTGAGCTTGCGCGTGTTTGTCATCACACACTAAAATGTCAGCGTGCCGCTATAATGTGCATTAGAAAAATGCAAAGCTCTCAGAAATGAAATGCCAGAGCGAAACTCACGAGATGGATTCCGCTGCATGTTCGTACCTCATGTATCAGGAGTGAGCATCGCCGTCGGAGGAAAGCAAGTTAGGCATCGCTGGAACCGGCGGCGGAGGCTCACAACCAGATTAATTCTCTTGAACTAATGGGATTCATATGAGTTGTGAGGTTCCTAATTTATTTACTTTGTCAGGGACACACAGATATACGACAAACGGAGCAACACACGAGGGGGGAAAAATACAAATACAGTAAAAATGCCCCCACTTTACAGTAAGTGAGGGATCAATAATGATGGATGAGGGCCTTTTATACAATCGGCATGTTCTCCTCAGTTCACAGCCATATGACACCGCGCCTGTGGCGATCCCATTCTGCACTTCAGCAGTCAATCACATCCCAGCTTTAAAAATAACAGTTTGTTAGCACCATTGATTTAGCACTTAGAGCGTGTCCTTATTACCTTGTAATTATGGTCAGTGTTGACATAACAGCACAGACAACCAGGCCTCCCACCCTCTGAGAGAATTTATGGGCCCTGGTTTTATTACGGCCATTTCATGTGTCTAGGTCCCCAGTTAAGCGACAGACTTGAGTTCTAGCCAAGGGCCCGTATTTCACTCATCGAGGTCAGGGTTCTCAGGAATCCCCACCCCGTAAAAAGAAGAAGAACCGAACGTGGGCAGCGGGGGCGTGCGTGTACACACAGGAGACGCGGGGAAGCCCTCCCCAAGGGCTCATTAAAACAAATAGCCGATTACAGGCTATAATCCAAATAATGCTATTCATGGGAGGAAATGTGAGGCTTTGAGGACGCAGGGTGAGTCGCGTCGTCACACGGAAACCAAAACAGTCGGAAGCCGTCCGGAGATCGACTCTGAATAATTTACAGCCAGACCCCTCGCTTTAAATCCATTAGAGGAAAAGCAAGAATACTCGCTCGTAAGTCTGTCACTATGTTATGACTTCGGCATCCAGCTTGACAAAACAAGAGTAATCTGCGTCATTAAGATCGTGAGATACTACGACAGAGTCTTGCTTACAACCTGGAACTTAAGTTTGCTTTTAAGGTCTTCAGAGACGCAGTAATCTGATCCATACAGTGGAAAGTAATACGGCAGGCAGGGCCGAGGCTGTCTGAGGCGGATCAGCAGCTTCCCTTTGTTTCCCCAAGAACGCTGCCTTTGTCATCCTCGCGTGAAAAATGGACGTGGCGGTTTTGACATTTCCCCCTATCAACCAGCACGCACACACACAGAGAGGGCTGGCATCTCATTAATCTGGCACTGCCAAGACAGCCTCAATTAAAAGTCCATCTTGTGCGAAGAGCATATTTCACCTGTGCCATATCTGCTCTTACCAACAGAAGAGCAGCATATCCTTCAACGTGAACCGATGCCGCTTGTTATCCATCTTAAACTTCTTTAATGCGCCATAAAAGTGAGAATGCCATTGTTTTTTTTGTTGCACTAAAACTGGGAAACATTACAAATAATTAAAATTCAGGAAATCATGAGGTTGAATACATCATTTCTCAATCTCTACTGCATAATTACCAACAAAGAAGAAGAGAAGCTGAATACACTGTAAACCCGTCCTCCATCCACTCTTCAGATAATTTAGCCTAAACACAGAACATGATGATTCAATCTCAAACCGACCAATAGAAACAGTGTGTGGAAACAAGTCCCCGCGCGCAGCAGAGCAAAAGTGCCCAAATTACAAGCCATTGATTTCCAGTAGGGTAGCTTTTCACTGGTAGATACTCTGCATGTAACTACAAGACGGCCATAAAACACGAGGAAATAGATAGAGGGAAAGAGCTGAGATGCAGGATGGCTTCACCTGCAGTTTGTGTCAAACAGAAAGGAAGGGCTTCGCATGGCTGCCTACTCAATTAACCCCGGTGATGGAGGCTCCGTAATGAACAACAGCACCATTACGCAGCGCCCGAATGGCACTTTCACCCTAGTGGCCTGGGAAGAGACGACGCCGTTGCCGGTGCTTCACCGCTGCATCGAGACTCGAGCGCTCACTGAGAGGAGGTTTAGACGTCGGGGATATCAGCAGGTTGGGAAAGTAAATGAGGGGCAAAGTGATTACTGACATTGATGTTGTTTAACCCCTTAAATAATTACATACTCTACACATCTGCATCACGTGTCACTCATTTAAAACTGTAGTTGCTGTTATATTTACGTCTCCGAGTCGAGGGGGCAATCGGGAATGTTTTCCATTAGAGGTGGGAGGAAAGGGTGGACTGAAACTGCAGCATTCTGGGAGAAGTCTAAGTGACCTTG
>NC_136590.1:4492337-4617337 GCF_910589615.1 Taurulus bubalis | reverse complement strand
CAGAATCTTGATGTATCTTATTTAATAGAAACAGTGATGGACGACGGCCCTGAGAAGATCAGATCACCCCTTTTGTCCTTCTATGGATCTGGTAGCCACCCTGACACATGGGGCTGCCCCCACATACACACACACACACACACGCCCTCTCCCCTCGATATAGTCTCACACACACTGACTCGCAACATTCTCAATCAAACTCTAATTTCTATTTAAGATGTGACATTAAAAGCTCCAGAAGTATTTTAAGCCCTGTGAGATGCCTTTTTTTTGTTTGTTGTTGCTTCCTTTCAACTAAATTGCTGTTGCTAGGCAATTTTAGCCCAAACTCTGCTTAGCGGATTGAATTGTGGGCTATTTGTTGCCTGGCAACATTAGCTAATTGGACGTTCCATGACGGAGAATTCGGAGCGACCGGCTCTTGCTGATTTCAACAACATAACTGTTTCTCAACAGATGGCTCTCAGCGAGATGAGGAAGCGGACCAGAGGAAGCTGGTTTCCAGTCGGCGAGAGGAGAGGCTTCCCTTCCTGCCCGGTGTGCCTCTGCAGCCGCCACCTCGCTGCTGACAAGCTTATTAGTGTTGCTTGATTTAAAATGAGCGATCAGTCTGGGTGCTGCGGCGGCGGGGAGGTACCTGGCAACACAGATTCAGCAGCCCGGGGAGATCATCACAAATATTTCTTGTTGCAGGAATCCCTCAGGGCTCGGGTGTGTGTTTATTTGTCTGACTGAGTATCATGAGAGTTTTGTGTTTGTGTGTGCAGCCGACCTGTCTATTTATCTGTGTGTGTAAGTGTGTAGGTGTGTGTGTGCATAAGAGGTAACCACGTCCTCATACCTGGCAGCACCTCGTAGATATCCTCGTCCTCTTCGTCGACCTCCCCCGTCTCTCCCAGTTTGCCGCTCTGAAAGGCCAGGGCAGCGCCGGGCCGCGACGAGGCCAGGCCGGTCAACCCCTCAATGTCATCGTAGGTCTCCTCTTCCTCCTCCTCATCATCGTCGCAAGGGATGAAGGTGGAGTTGAGATCTATGGGGGGAAAGGAGAGCCAACGTGACGGTGTTAGCGTTGAGAGACACGCATCAAAGGGTAATAAGAGAAACGCTGAAAGGGTCGTGACGGCAGCAACGACGAGCAGGGAGTCTTGAATTATAAATTATTATAGATTATAGATTATTTTCATTATTTATTCATGTGTTTATCTTTTTTTTTTTTTATGAAGCAATGAATGAAAGTCTAAAATAGTGAAAACTGCCACTTATTATTTTCCAATGCCAAGGTGATGTTCTCAGACTAAAAATAGTTCACGTACAATTCAAAATCAGCAAATTATTACATTTGAGAAGTCAGAACAAGAAACTGTTTGTCATTTTTGCTTGACAAATACCGCTGATAACTCAAGATCAAGAAGTCTGATGGAGAAAGATCTAAAAGGTGTATCTAAATGATGTGGCTTGAACCCGGATAGATATGAAGAGGATATGACAGCTGACAGGAGGCCAAAAGAAACGGATCGTTACCTTGATTAGAATTACAGATTTCTCTGTGTTTGAAAATTGGTGGAAACACTTGCAACGACATAAGTAAACAACTCAACACATTATAAAAACAAAGATCTGGTCGCTTTTAAACATTTTAATGCGGAAAGGTCATATATTACACCTTTAAACCATCTTTTCCTCCTCTTTTTTTATCCTTAAAATCAGAATATTGGGTTGCAAATGGTCCTGGTGATTAATTGCATCTCTTGCAAGAGACGGTCATGCCCGTCTCTCCTCGCATTCGCTATCTGCATCTCTACTATTAAATAAAGGCAAAATGCCAAAAATAATATTCCCATAGAGTTCTTGGAGGAGTGACCACAAAATGAATTGCAAGTTGAAAGCCTTTGATTCTCGGGTTAAAATCAGGAGGTGAAGAGGCTAAATAATAATCATTTACATGTTGGGGATCAGGACTGTTTGTAGTAAAAGCTCGTCTGGAAAGGAAGTAAGACAAACTGCAGAGTGTCTGTTACTTCCCGCAAATCAGTGGCCCGGCCCGAGCCCGTTTTAGAGGAGACGAGGCAGGACGGCTCGCTCAGATGGAGGAGCCGTCTCATTGCAGGCGACCGGCCGCTGCAAAGCAGGGTATCAGGTCCTCTGCCGTCCAGCAGCGGCAGAGCAGAAATCAATGTCGCTGGAGGATAACCAGAACATCTACCAATCAATTTCCTGTAAGTTGGAATTCGGGAGGAGGGTTAGGGGAGGAGCGGCTGGAGGGGGAGGGTGGAGCAGAACTAGAGCTACATGATGGTACACGTGACATGTTGAACGAGGAGATTCAGGACTCGGCCGCACGGCGTGTGATGGATCGGGTGTTTTTTTATCTGAGTCAGAGATGATAAAGGGCTCCCTTTCATTTCTGACCTTTCTGCCCCGCGAAAAAAACACACGAGCAAACTTTAGTGGCAAATGTGGAAAGAAAACAAGGTCGGACGGTTTAAACTGCTTTAACTGTATTTTTCAATTAACCTATGTGGCTTTTAAAAAGTCATCTCAAGTCATTTGTATTGTCTTTATACAAGCCAATATGAATTTGTCACATGACATTCTCTGACCTTAAACTCTTGATTCAAATAAGGACAGAAAAGAAACATAAAACTTCAGCAGACAAAGCTCTTCTGGAAAAATGCGTGCGCAATAAGTACTGGAGGAAATTACAAAGAGATGCTGGCTTACCTTTAAGTATAAAATTGATTTGGTCCACCCATTCTCTGGCCTCTTGAGGACTGCTGGCAGTGAACTAATGGATAACAGTGGCAATAAGCATGCAATTATCATCACATCCAAACGTGCATTTATATGGAGATAAAAGCCCGGATTCTTTATCGTCACTTCAGTTCACCAACTCTCCTCCTAGTTCCCTCTTGATGTCGCTATAAAATTATCAGATCTAAAATATTCAATTAAGACATTAACTGTATTATAATCAGACAGTATGACTAATGTGCCATATAGATGAATTCAGACTGATACTGGATCTCTGAAGCCAATGCAATTGTTTGATTGTTAGATAACAATATTTATATAATTATTTAAATTATTGTTTAATCTGGTGATTATTTTATTAATTATATATTAATCAATTACTTGTTTGTTTTATGACATTTTAGAGACAAAGCAAAAATTTCCTACAGCTCAAGCTGACGAGCAAAAATATATTTCGTCCAAAAATATTTAGTTTACTATCATAAAAAACGTACAAAAGCAATAACACATAACAATATTCACATTTTAAAGGTCTGAACTTGTTGGCACTGTTGCTTAAACAAATGACAAGCAAAATAATCAAACAGACTGTCAAAATAGGTTAATTGATGTGTTGATCGATTAATTGATTAAGTATGACGCCATTATAGGGAAATATAAAAGTAATTAATAATATTCTAAGATTTAAGACACAAACTTAAGAGAAATGTGAGCCACCGAATGCAAAACCGTGTTCACGCCAGCCGCCGTCATGATCACGTAGTGAGGAATGTACTAATTGACACAAAGACCACTGCCAAAAATAATACCCATCACACGTCATATTCCTTCACTTGCATTCCCGAACACAGACTTCCAGTTGGTCACCTGTCCCGGCTTATTGTGGTCATAAAAACCTGGAAAGATCGCCGTCCGGGGCAGAAGACCTCAAAGCAGCAGTTTTTTTTGCAGTCTTTTCTCAGGTTGGTCACCAGCTGAACGTTGTAATCGATGATATAAAAGGAACCCTTCTGCTGCTTATCTGTAGGGAGGACAAGTGGTAGGACGTTATCTGATTTAATTCATGGACCTGCAGTGTTTCTGTTTGTTGGCATTTCAAACAAACCTTTTTCACTCCCAAAGTAGTAGAAAATGCAATTGTTCAGAACACACCATCTCTTTTGCCACTCCGAGCCGAAGAAGCTGTGATCTGTAGAACAAAATGACACGCGTGAACAATCGTTCAAACATATTTTTTCCAAATTAACCAACCACTAGACCCAGGGCAGGTCTCCTTGTGCTGCTGTACCTCTTCGTTTCTTCTCCAGGTAGCCTTGCTTCAAGATGTTGCCGAGGTCCTGTGCTGCCACAGGTGGGATGTCACCAAAGCCTGTGAACAGAAGCAGTTCATTTGTCTATAAAAAATGGAAAATCGTAAAAAAAAGACTTCTTCAGATGGATTGTTTTGTCCGTCCAACAGTCCAAAACTCAAAGAAATTACATTTAGGATATAAGAAAAAGAGATAAGTGAAGGAGAGGTAGTCCTTCCTTCCTTCCTGCTGCTGTCAGGCTGCACAACCAGCTGAGCTCCCAGTAGACCACAAAAACACTTCAACCACAAAATTATTCAGTTATTGTGGATTTTTTACAGTTTTTATGACTGTCTTTTTACTCTATATTATTTATATTACTTGTTTTTTGATTTCTTACTGTGTCTCTTGCACTTTACCCCCTTTGCTGCTGTAATCCTGTAAATGTTCCCACTGCGGGACTAATAAAGAAATATCTTATCTTATTTCATAAGCAGCAAATCCTCACATTTGAGAAGCTAGAACCAGATAAAGTTTGCCATATTTCTTGCTTAATCGGTTAAAATAATTGAAATAGTTTCTGTCAATCAACCAATCAATTCGCCGCCTGATCGTTTCAGCACTAACTCCTAATAAGCTGCACTTAAAAGGCTCCTCATTACCACACACAAACACACACCGTGCATATAAAGTCTCCAGCCCTGTGGATTAAATACATCCCCGCTCGGCTTTGGGAAGCCGAGATCAATACATTTACAGTGCTGCTGAGCCCTGCAGTCCATTCATCTGCTCACATTGCACTTTTAATGGGAGCAACCTTCTTGTGGAAATCTCTCTTCAATTTGCAGTCAAATTTTAAACATGATAGGGCACGACTTAAGAGGCTTTGGTTAATTAGTGCAGTTGACAATGCAGTTCGCAAAGTATTTAGAGAAGAAGTTTGAAAGAGGAAGTACACACTAAATATCTTTTTGTAATATTCACATGATCACATAGATTCTTGTTGGCAATAATATATATGATGTTAATACAATAAATTCGCCCAAAATTGCACATATTATGTGTTTCACACAGATAAGTGAAGCTGAAGCGTCTTCACCTTGCATTATTTCTACTGTCCACCAGGAGGCGACTCCTCTGGTTGTATATAAGTCTATGCTTCATGTGTTAAATCTGCATTCTCTCTCCTGACCACCAGGCTGTGACTCCTCTGGTTGTATAGAAGTCTATGCTTCATGTGTTAAAGCTGCATTCTCTCTACTGACCATCAGGGGGTGACTCCTCTGGTTGTACAGAAGTCTATGCTTCATGTGTTAAAGCTGCATTCTCTCTACTGACCATCAGGGGGTGACTCCTCTGGTTGTATAGAAGTATATGCTTCATGTGTTAAAGCTACATTCTCTCTCCTGACCACCAGGGGGGGGCGACTCCTCTGGTTGTATAGAAGTCTATATAAATGACTCTACTTCTCTCTTGATTTATTCCCTCAGTAAACATTGTAAACATGAGTTTATGTCTCAATCTCTAGTTTCAAGTCTTCTTCAATACAGCGTGATGTTTATTTAGTAAATTATGATCCATTTAGAGTCCGGGCGTGAACAACCTTGTGATTGACAGGTCTATCAGAGAGGTCTACCGTGATGTCACTCATCCGCAGTCCAAATATGGTCACTTCCTGTTCACTTCTGTTGCAAAAAGCAAAGATGGCGATCTCGAGGCTTCAAAGCGTCAGTCCACAAACCAACGGGTGACATCTTGACGTCTTCACTTCTTATATACAGTCTTTGGTCTCACACGCATTAGAATGTGAGCGACTGATAACGTTGTACAGTCGTCACACGGGATTCAACTCAAACACTCGACCACCAGGATGCCTCGAGCGAAGAGCTTTTAACCAGCTGCTCCGTGTTTAAGTTAGTTTCAAAGTTCTTTCAAGACGTCAGTTTGTTTGACCACTTTTCTAGCCTTTAGCCATTAGAGGGGATCCCGTCAAACTGACCCCAAGTCGGCCTCGAGGGCCATCTTCCGCCCCGCGTTTCAACGGGGGGTACCCGGCTTTTCCATGTGTCAAAAGCAAAGCTCAGCTTCCCCTGAATGCATTACTCACCAGGCATTAGCCTCGCAGGGGATGACAAAAGCAAAGGGAGAGCAGGAACCGCCTTTTTTAGTCTGAAACACGGGAACAATTTAAAGACCATTTACACTAGCCAGTGTGACACCCCATTCAGGCCGCTGATGACAAGGGGAATGCCCCGAGTCCATCCCTCTCAGAAAGGACCCGTTTAACTGCTGGGAAAAACCAAACATGTCATCCCACATCTGGGTCCTCTGGTTTAAACAAAGAGCGTTAGACAAACAGGAACCTCTTTCTCATTCATGAGAATCAGCAACGTGAAAACGCAGTTGAAGTTCGTGTTTTGAGTCTCTTCTCGGGGGAGTTTTGTCTGAATAACTTGGATCCAGAAGAGCAAAATAAAGCAGATTGTTTTGGGGGTGTGTGTATGTGTGTGTGGTTGGCTAACATTCCAGAGATTTAAGTTCACAACAATCCAGCCTGTGATCCCATAACCCCGCACCACTTCAGCCCGCGGGCCTGACGGATGAGCGGGTCGTTCCAGAGCAGAGCCCCAGACACCTTGCGGCACTAACACGCTCACATATCATCGGCCTGCCTTTGTGGATGGACTGACCGGTGACACTATAAATACGGAGGTGCTGAGGACTGTTTTGTCAAAGAGAACCTGATTCAGTACATCATAACAAACAGCGGTCATTACGCTCCCCCACCTCATCTATCCGCCGGCAGTCCGTCCATTTTTTTCCTCCCGGGCCTGCTTCCCTGTTGCGGCCCGCTTCTAATCCCCTCATCCGTCTGCTTCCCTCGCTCTTCATTTATCTCAAAAGGTCGAGTCCGGCTAATAGACGAGGAGGTGCAAAGTCAACACGGGGCTCGCTCTGATCTGCTTGAGTCAACAAACATTACACATTCATGCGAGTTTTAACACTTTTACCGCCGCTTGACCTGACCTCGCTTTGCTGTCCTGCGTTCGTACGGATCTCGAACGCGATTACGACTTTCGTGAAGAAGAAAAACCCGGGACACAATAGTTCTGGATTCTTCCACAAGATCGCAGCACGAGCTGAAAGTCCCCGATCACACCCCGAACCAGAGCAGGCTCCTGATTGGTCCAGAGTTAACCATTCCTCCTTTAATGAAAATTACACTCTAACACCTCTTTGGGACCCGTGCAGCTTTAAGTGGAAATTCAAGGAGGTAATGTTATTTGAAAACGTGTGATTAAGGGCGTTAAAAACACCCCAACAACCATCATGGTGTTTGAGTTTTGAGTTTGACTACAGGCACGGAGAGACACATTAATGCATCTAATTAAGGCCTCATCAAAAACCGCAGACAGACGGCACTCTTTCATAAAAAATCATAAATTGCGTTATCAATTATTCAGGGCAATGCCACGACTTCATTTTCATCCCTTTTGCGTTTTTAATTAGCACCATCCACAGCTTTGGTATTGACATTAATTTGATGGCAATTTATTGATATTTCAGCGTAACCTATTTAGCTGAGTGCAATTACCAACAAAGAGAAGCAGATAGATGCGGCGTTAAGAGGAGCGTCCCGTGCTTTTGTAAATCAAGGTGAGGAGTTGCTGCGGGCGGCGCTAACTGAATCTAACTGCTCTCGGTGGTCATCAGCGAGAAAAAAGATGCGAGTCGCCCCATTTCCAAATGAAAGGAAATAATCAATAGAAATTGACCGGAGATTTTTGTTTAATTGATCCTGACAAAAGGAGGATTTACATAAGCGAGCTGACCTGGGTGCTGATAAGTGCTCTCGTTCTGTTGCCTCCCTGAACTTGTGTTAAACTCGAAGAGGAGGGAGGGGATACACAACAATGCATCTGCCAGCGGTTTGCCACAGCCTCAATCTCTCATTTGGTTATTCACACTCTCTCAGCATGGTGTTATGAGCTCAGCAGTTGATCCCGCAAGAAAAGGCTGATTTATGTGAGCATGACCAGAGGGAGTTAATGTATTCTCTCATTAAAATCCACTTTACTTAGGCTGAAAGTCAATCAAAGGCTGGATAGAGACTGAATCAAAGTGAAGGGAAATGGTCGGGTGGGAGGACTAATATGTTACATTAGATCTAACGGCGGTCATAATGCAACAAAGATGTTGTGAAAACACAGAAATGTACTGAAGATGTTGATGGGAGCTGCAGAAGATGGAAAGTGAGCGATGGCTTTAGTGTCTTTACCAGGGAGGAGCGACGGCAGAGGCAGGGGAACATGCACCTCCAGAGGGTTTGAGCCACGATCGCATCCTCATCTAGAAACATTTAGAGCAGCCAGTCACACGCAGAGAGACAGTGGGGTGAGGGCGAAAATAAAGAGCTTTATTGGAATTAAAAAAGCTTGGAATAAAAGCTTTTTCTTACGCTCTTCTTTTGCTGTTCTGCGGTGCTTTTTCATGCTTTGAAAATGTTGTATATAAATATTAATTACATAAAGATCATGCTGATGTATGCTGATAATATAATATAACATACGACACATGTGGAAGATGTCTTTCCGTATTTATGATGGTGGGAAGGACATGGAAATAGGATTTATATCTCTATCTTGCTCTGTCCATCAATGTCTCTCCTCTCCAGTATATTTGAAGTCTGCATGTCTGGAGCATTTATATTTTATTTTCTTATGAATGCGTCATGTGTCCTTTAGTCTTCACATGAAGTCTATATTTATGTGTTTTTTTGTGCTTGTAAGGTTATACTGTACATTAGTAATGTTTAGTCTCATCAGTTATATGTCATGGGTGCTGTATACGTCTGTTCTATAACAGCTTTTATTGACCTACTTATCGTTTATGTTATATTTCACGACATGTGCTTTGATGGCTTTATGTTTGCTTTGGAGTTGCAACTAACAGTGGCCTATAACATGTTGTTTAATAGTGAAAAAATGTCAGTCGGTCCTTAACACCATGTTGGCATATTCAAACAGCTTTGTTTGTTTTGTCCGACGACCAGTTCAAAACGCAACGATATTCACTTTTTATATAATTATATTAGAATAAATAATAACAAACAAGCAGATAAGTGTGTTTTTTGGTATATTTGCTTTGAAAAAATACTCATTTTCTTTATCCACTAGGTAATACATTGACAAATTGTTTCAGATCTACACTTTCTTTTTAGTCATGACTGTTTATTTGTTTATTTTAATGCATTACATCATCCTGCCCAAGGTCTCAGGATGGACATGATACTTCTGGCTAAATCTGGCTAATTTAAATCACACTAATGTTATTTAATGTCTGCTGTCTCTTGTGGAGAAAAACACAAAATACTGCCAGCAAAAAAAACAACACAGAACTAAGCCATGAGGAAACACTCTACAGGATCAATACAAATTCAGAGTTTCGGGGGCGTGCCGACGAGGTGACCCCCTCTCTCAGCGCAGGTAAAATCAAAATCAGCGAGTTATCGTATGTTCTCTCTCTCCGGTGCTTAGTCCTCGCACTGCTTGAGGTATTGCATTGAATGCAGCATCAGGGGGCAGGACCTGACCCCCACATGAACTCTGCTGATGAGGTGAAACAGAAGGCAGAGAGAAACCCCCTCCGGCCCAGAGGGGCTGCGGGGAGGAATGCTGCTGACTCTACAGCCGGAGCGAGAGACCGCAATCCTCTCCCGATACTGTCCTTGATTAGGAAAAAGGATTCACTCAGTGCACCTTCACCCACCCGGCGCTCAATCTGCGCGCAGGCCAGAGCTAAATTGATACATTTTTCCTCATTAGAGCAGGAGGCCTTTGTGGCGCGTCCCTCCAGCGAGGCGGCCGAGCAGACGGGAGGAGAGAGACTGAGAGGCACTGAGGTTAAGGGCAGAATGTCGTCCCTGCCCTGCTCTCCTCCCCGTGATTTGATTAAGACCTCGGTCATCGATTCATAAACCGTGTTTAGAACCTCCTAATGCATGTGTTTGAACCAAAGACAACATGCAGTGCATTATATCAGGCCGCATGAAGCTTGTATCCTCGTCTAATAACATTTAATGGGGCCGGGAATTTATGCAGGAGTGATTAAGGATTTTTTTTCTGTAGGGGGAATCAGGGATGTCAATCAGGTTAAACAACAAGATCTCTGACTCCAGATAAAAGCTTTACGACTGAGCGAAGGATAAAAACTTTAATAAACGCAGCCAAAAATCAGGTAATATATTTGATATCGCAGATTTGGATTCTAGAAATTCAGTTGTATTGCAACTTTCATGCAGTGCAGAGATTTCTCTCTTTTATCGTCCGACACAGTCCGTTACGCTCGATGCAATTTGGAAGAAAGAGTTAAATAAATACATTTCTGTGCCTCTTTTGCAGGATTAGATGTCAAGTCACTCCAGGCTCCGTTTGGCTCTTATTCCCACATTCAAACACACAAGGCCGGCCACAGCGAAGACACTAAGGGGCTAAATTTACTATGTGACATCGGCTTCCCCCTGGGCAGCCATAAGCAGCGTATACAGCGACCCTGAATTTCCCTTTTCTAGATTTACTACCACTATTCAAATGCTTAACTGCAGATACAATGATCCTCTAATCGCTGGGGATGGTTTTCAGCTGCTTCACTGACAGAGACGCACACAAAAAAGAAAGAAAAAGGAAGAGTAGTAAGAATATAAATACCAACAATGGAGGAGTTTGGGCCCACAGGAGAGCCTGCGTATCTGTGATAAAAACAGGATGCAACACAATCAACGACGTAGCCTGGAGGGAAAAGCACTCGGAGAAAATCGACACACTCGCTCTCTGAATGTATAGTTATTGCAACTTTAAAATGCTTCTGTTATTTCCACTAAAATGCTTTAGATATAATTTCAGCAATAATGGTAAGTTAGTATGTTGGTGGGGACCGTGTTATTGCACTGTGCTTTCTGAGCGATATCTCACGCCTATTACCTTTTTGATATAATTGGTCTTATTTTATAGTCACTGCTGTTACATATTATGGCAATAAACAATTATATGATGCTATCATTCTTTGACACCTTTCATAAATCACCAGCGAGTCCAACGGGCAACAGGTGGTTCGGAGAAATTATTCTGTCCAGGAAAAGAAAGCAAAATGCTCAACGGATTTGAGTCTTGTTTAAATCTGAAGTGGTTTTGTTGAGAATAAGAATATATATATATATATATATATATATATATATATATATATATATATATATATATATATATATATATATATATATATATTATATATATATATTTATTATATTATTTTTAATTTAATTTATGTTATTGTTTATTTTAGGACCAGGTTATGTTGTTATTACTATTAGGATTCAAATAAATAACATAATAAAAACAACAGTTCTTGTTAATAAATGATATGGGGGTGATTTATTTTACATTAAATCTAAATTCTGTGCTCCAATTTATTTTCATACTTTCCATATTGACTGTATTTTAGCAGATTCTCATTCAGTCTTTCATAAACAAATATAAGTATTGGCTGATTAATTACTTCAACCGGCCTTATTGGAACAATTTAGAAAATGTTTCAATTCGTTTTTTGCTTGTTTTCATATTATTTAACAGGAAATATGGATGATTTTGAGAAAGCTGCAGTTAAATAAATATAGTATTAACAGTATTAACTTACTTCATATTCACACATATTATATTAATTGTTATAACTGCTTGACATTTACACACAAGATAATAATTGAGGAAAAACAAAAAGATATTCCAATATCTTTTCTTTAAAAAAACGTAGAAACTTAAATTTATAACCTTTTCAATTGGTTTAAAAACCATAAATAAACCTGAAAAAAGTCAAATAAAGTCTTTGTTGGCGTGTTTCATTCAAAGGAAAATGGTTAACACCCTCGTGACAGTAACTGCAGCAGACGTGATTTAACACGGACTTTATGACCAAATACAAATAAACTCATCGAAAGATTTAACATAACATAAACAATAAAACAATCACAATACTCAAGTTTTTTAAATAATGTTTGCACATCTCTTTGCAAAAAAAACTACAACTACTGAACATATTTCATTTAGTTAAATACCCTGACCTACTAAATATAAAAATCAATAATACAAGCATGTTTACTTAAGCCTGGCATTTAAAAAAATAAAAGTTGCCCCTTTAACTGTTATCACATTTTGAAGGGAATTGTCTCATAATTGTTTTGTTTATATACAACACATTACAGTTTTAGTACTGCAGAACAGTATGAACAGTACTCTCACTGTTTTTACCAATCAACTGGCCTTTGATTTCATTTCCTCGAGATAAGCTAACTTGCAGCCACTAGAAATCAATACAAAATACACATATATATATATATAGATATATAGATATATAGATATCTATATATCTATATATATATATCTATATATACATATATATATATATATATATATATATATATATATATATATTGTAGATACGGATTCTTTCAACAGCATACAAGCCCTCGGCAGCCCTGTCCCACTTGGCACACACTCACACACACACACACACACAATGCTGACTACTTCAAGCCGAGCGGAGATCCCGGCGTAAAGAGGGATGCATCCTCAACATCCTCAAATAACTCCACAAGGGCATGTTAATGACCTTAAAGTGCTGCATTACAGCAACAATTAAACAGAGGGATCCAAGAGGCACTGGGAGCCGCCGTGTCACTGTCTGTGTACGGGCCAACACATCTCTCCCATCTCCATTTATTTCCCTAAGAAATCAGCTGGGCCACCTGGGCTTGGCATCGAAACTTCATTCATTTCCAGGAATGGATTCCAGTGGAGGGCAAAATCAAATTCTCATTTGCAAGGCAAGGGGAGAAAGAGAGGGAGTGAACGCAGGAGGTACCTGGGAACGCTAACCTCTGGGTGAACCCGCCGCATCTGATAGTTTTGCTATTTGTCTGTGACATTGACAGCTCTGGGGGAGATTAGGAGTCACCCTGCCCCAGCTTCCCCACTTTGCATTCTGTGTGCCTCTTTACAGATGGACTGCTGCACATTTCACTTCGCCTGTTTTCCCTGGGTTTCAACAACGGCGCTACACCAGAGGCAACCGAGGGATGTAATTATATGCAATGCAACAATAAAACAAAGCAAATGAGGGGAGAGCTGCATCAGAGGGGCTTAAAAAAAAAAAAAAACCAGAGGATGCAAAAAAAAAAAAAAAAAACGACACGGTGTGGCTTTCGGTGGTGGGGGTGAAGCCGGAGAGGAGAGTGATGGATGCCCTTCGGTTAAATACGTCCAAATCCCCCCTTCAAGCCGCTCTCTTCTTGCCAGGCGGCGTGAGTGAGTGTGCGAGAGAGAGTGTACAAGATTAATAGTGTAAACAGCGAGGGAGAGAGGGAGAGAAAGGCAGCAGGGAAAGAGAGAAAGAAAAGACTATCAGCATCTGCAGCAGCACAGTAGCCCTCAGGGAATAGTGTGAACTTTTGAACCCTGGTGGCGAGCAGTCGCAGCGATGCACAGAGCCTGCTCCTGCCTCGTAATGTGCGTGTGTGTGTGTGTGTGTGTGTGTGTGTATCTAGAAAAGCACACAGGCTTCAACACAGAGAGAGAGAGAAAGAGGAAAGGAAAAAGGGAGTGAGGAAGAATGAGGAAGACTGGAGGACATTAGCATATTCCTTGCGTCCTAAACGAGCCGCCGCTATCCAAATGTCAAGAAGTCCATACGCCGATGAATGCCGTGAGAAATCCATCTCCATCTGACGGATAGATACAGTGGATGGCCATCAGAGAAACTCCAGAAAAACTTCCCCGACTGAAGGCCCTAACTCAAACACAACTCTGGACCGCAGTGCAGACAGGTCACAGGTTGGTTGCAAAAAAGAGGTCAGAGGTCAAGAGTTCAGCACGCGGGCAGACAGCGTGACCGCGGCGTCGACAAACCTGCGAAGAGGTCACCTAAAATACTGTCCTGGTGCTGCGTGCGATTGAACGGGAATAAAATGTGATAAATGCTAAAGTTAAATCAGCCGTGTTTCAACATTTTTGTGCCTTTGATGTGATTTCTTTACACCCGGAAAACACGCTCTTTCTCCGTGACTTAATTTGCCTTCGAAACACAGACGAGGGCCCAGTTGGCACTTTAAACACTGCTGATTAACCCTCTAATGGAGCGCCCATCCGTCAGCTGGCAACGGGGTTGTTTTCTGTCCGTCTCACCAGCCAAGAGACCCGGGCATGCACCCTCGAAAGCACTTCACTTTAATACAGCTTTTTAAAGCTGCAGCCAAAATGACAAAAATGTAGATTTAATATTCTATTTACCGGCACTGCGTAATAATGTTGTTACTGTGCATTGGCTCCTCGTATTCAAATGAGAAATATGCAACAGAGAGGCATAAATTCAAATTGGTTATCCTACTGCATTCTATTGCAAGTAATTGGTTTAGGAAATTGGGTCGGCAAAGTAATCACTGACAGGAGTCACATTCCTGCATTCTTTAAATAGGCTAGTACAACAGAACGCACCTGCCTTTAGTGCTGCTACTATTAACTGATTAATGACCAGGAATTAATCAGTGACTATTCTGATCATTGATTAAACATTTAGGTAATTTCTCTGGTGAAGATAACAAATGTTCCCTAGTTCTCAAAAAGGAAGAAAATGCTTTTCTTTGTCAGAAAACGGCAAATGTTTGTGTCAAGACACAAGCAATGGGAAGAAATCCCATTTCACATTTAGGTAATTGTGACATTTCTCACTATATTCAGACATTTTAATGACTAAATGGTGAATTGATTAATCAAAAAAAAAACAATTAAAATAATCATTACTTGCAGCCCCACCTGCTCATACGTCAAATGAAATGATCTCCAAGACATTTCTTATCAATCTAAAGTATGAGATAACATATGCCAGATTATACAGTGACACAAACAGATGAAGTCACGTGACATGAGTAAGGCAGAACACAACACGCACAGGTTTTGTGAATAAATTCTACATCCACACCTGAGCAGAACACAGCCTGTATGGTGAGTGCACCATAATAGAATCATTACGACCACGAAGAAGACGAGGGAGACGCATCAAAGAGCGTCATCTTCTTCTGCACGCCTCCTGAAACAAAGCACTCTGGTGCGGCGCTCCGTCATCGCTGCAGCTTCCAAGCAAACATCCCCGAGCGCCCAGCGGTGCTCCGCCAATCAAAGGAAAACAAACAGGCCGTTTCAACTTCGTAAACTTGACCCGCAAACAGCATGACAGGACTGGGTGTGTGTGTGTGTGTGTGTCTGTCTGTCTGTCTGTGTTGTTTTCACATCCAGAAGTCTTGGTTCCAACCCACAGACATAAAGAACGTAAACGTAGCATGTGTGTGTGCGTGTGTGTGTACGTGTCTGTGTGTGCGTGTCTGTGTGTGTGTCTGTGTGTGAGTGTCTGTGTGTGCGTGTCTGTGTGTGTCTGTGTGTGTTGTTTTCGCATCCAGAAGTCTTGACTTGATTCCAACCCACAGACATGTAGGACGTATTTATGTAGCGTGTTTGTGTGTGTGTGTGTGTGTGTGTGTGTGTGGGTGTGTGTGAAAGGAGAATACACGCCGGAGGGCTATAACATATTTGTTGATGTATGCTAAATGTATTGGAATGGCAGTAAGAGAGAGAGAGAGAGAGAGAGAGAGAGAGAGCGAGAGAGAGCGCGAGAGAGAGCGCGAGAAAGAGAGAGAGAGAGAGAGCGAGAGAAGGTGGTAGAGGGGGCAGACGAGGCTGCATGCGCGGTCAGGTCACCGGTACGGTCGGCGGGTGAAACTCAGTTCACATTACCATGCAGACACCCGGGCTAACAATGGAGGCTCCATCTGTTCCCGTCAGCCATTACAAATCTGGTGTCACCCAGTCCGCCGAAGACAACAGGCCACGGCATCTAATCAAACGGCGCAGGCTCCTCCTGCGCGCAAAAAAAAAAGCAAGCCATCGACTTCACACTCACTCACTCTCTGGTTAAGGGACAGAGAGCAGCGAAAGGCAGGCAGTCGATTACCACAGATCATGCATTCTCAGAGTCACAAAGTCCCTTTTGTATACAGTAGCCTCAAATAAAATGACACAATTAAACTTGAGAGGGGAAAAAACAACTTGATTTTCCACCTTTTCTTCAAGCCAAATGCTTTTTATCTTTATTATCATCCTTTCGGTGCAGATTTTTTGCATTTAAAGGAATAAAAGAACATTCAAATCGTCACCATGGATGATTGTTCGTCTGGAGAAAAAAATGCGACTGATTTCATTAAGTGGTTGTGCCATTATTTTCCACAAACACTCCCTCTTTCCATTGAAAAGCGCCCGCCCAGCAGAGAAGTGTGAGTCATTTCTTTCAACTGGCTGTGAACAGAGAATGAACTCTGAACTCCACATGCCCTTTTTAATGAGGACACAGGCCATTCACTACGCCAACATGGCCGCAGCAATAAAAAAAGACACAGAAGCTGTGAGGTGTGAATTTGCCTTACAGAAATCAAATGTTATGATTATTGATCCGACAATCAAATGTTTTTTTTGTTGTTGTTATTGTTGTTTAGCGTCGAGGGACGTTCGATATTTAAAAGCAAAATGCAAATGAAAGAAAAAAAGAAGATTCTGGAAGTGCTGCATAATTGGCTATTTCTCACATTTAACACCAACAACGGCGCAACGCGATGTTCGAGCTTTAACAACTATCGCCTCCGAAGTAACAGACGGCGTAGTTTTTGGTTGGACGTGTTATTGTTATGCCTTAAGGGAATTTTTTTAAAGCGTTTTATTGTTTGAATGTATTTGTTTCCCCGAGGAAATCTCGCCTTGTTTATTCTGAAAATGAACAATTCAAAAAAATGAATTATTATTGTCTCGTGGTCTGTCTTCCCACCATCTGCCGTGATTTGTTTACTCTATTTTCCCAAAAGTTGCAAAGAATGCCGGCAGTTACTCTTCTGTGGGCGGAGGACCGAAGAGTTCAATAGACATTTCCAAAAGAGGAGATTCTCTTCTTTTTTTTACTACATCCAGCTGGCATTAACTATCTTTTTCTTTCTTATTGGGATATTCCACATGATTCCAGCTCCACCTCAGGAAAGAAAGCTGAAAAGAAAAACAGAAAGCGCAGGGCATAGATGGGCACCTGAGGCAGCCGGGTCAATAAATGCCCACCTGCGGCATGTCACGTCAAGGGCTATTAGCCGGCACATAGTCAGAAATACAAAAAAGTCTGAACGGGAGGGGAGGGCAAGTCCAAGGAGGGAAGATAGAGAGAAAGATTGATAAAGGGAGAGAGGGATGGAACACACATGGCCCCTCAGGTACAGTGTTGTATTTCAAACCCGGTTGTGAAAGAATAGAGGGGCTCGGGTCAATCAATCACGGCATTAGCCTGCGGCTACAAAGCCTCCTCTCTGTGTGGCCGGCCTCCCACAGTCCACACACACAGCTCGAGGGGACGGATCAGCAGCTGAGGATCCGCCACTGGAGGGCGCTCTAGGTCCCCGATCCGGCCTCTGTGAACCCACACCTCTTTTTCCTCCAGAATCAGGACAGCTTACCTGCCTCTGCCTGCTCCAGGAGGAGGAGTCACTGATGTCACCGGAGCCAGGCAGAGAGGTAGGAGGCCAGTGAAAAGGGAGGTGTGGGTGTGGTGGTGGTGGTGGTGGTGGTGGTGGGAGTGGGGGGTCACATATGCGGTCTGCAACAATATACAGCAGGAGGGTTTGACTGTGCTTCCTGTGGCGAGGTGTAGGTGTGCCAGCGAGGACGGCGAGGGGAGCTTGTTAAAACGGCAATTGTTTCGTTTTCTCAGAGGAATACCGCATCGTCTCCTGTGACACCCACTCCTCCTCCTTTACCTTTTCCTTTGTTGGTGCAGCATTCCTCGCAGCCTTTTTGACATGTTCACACAGATAATATAGACTACATTTCCCTCCACTGTCCTTAGTTTAAATAGATTGTATGAAATCTAGGTGTTGTGTAATCTAGGTTCATGTGTGCTGTCATGTGTGTGTGTCATTTGATGTTGTGAAGAAAAAGCCATCAGTGCTGCTTTGCAAGCACAGAGACATTTAGAGTTAGGCCTTTTTTAGCTCAGATCTCTGCACTGCGCAAATAGCCTAAGATCTCTCACACACACACACACACACACACACACACACACACACATACACAGGGAATCAGAATCAGGACTATTGTTAACTCACACTCAGAGGCTCCATCATCCTGGTAGTCTGAGGCGTCGTCCGATGGGGCCGAGCGACCCAGACTGGAACTGCGGTTGTCATCAGAACCGTCTTCGTCCCTAAAGTCTGCTGAGTGTGTGTGTGTGTGTGTGTGTGTGTGTGTGTGTGTGTGTGTGTGTGTGTGTGTGTGTGCGCGTGTGTGTGTGTATGACAGAGAAACACAGAAAAGATGATAACAAATAAATCATTGTGCTATCAGAGTATATATATATATATATATATATATATATATATATATACATAGACTCACAGCTGAAACCACTATGTGAGCTGTATGTGATATGGGATTCTGGGTAATTTAACTTACATGGGGGTAAGGGGAATTCTTGAGGGTTTCTGTAAAATAAAAATCAGAATAAGCATATATAAAAATCTTTTGCACTGAATTGCAAAGCGTTCTGTGCTTTCATCTGTCAGACAGCTCAGCTACAGCGTTGCTTCAGCCGTCGTTTCTTGCACGGAAGACCACAAAACCACAAGTTTTCTGTACAAGAGCATGCGTCTCTTATCGTGCAGAGCTGGAAGCTGTTTCCGGAGTAAACTATCACACTTTTCATGCAATAGTTTCCATTTTGTTGGGGGGTCATGGACTGTTCATCATGCTTGTAAATGATATCGCATTACGATTTAATTATCCTGATCAAAACAGATTATTCTATGAGATCTTTAAACACTTTTAACAACAATAAACAGGAAGTCTTGAAGGTGACACCATTAGACTAAATGAGTTCCTTCAAATGTAATTTTGCAAACTGTGTTTAAAGCAATTACAGCAACAATTAGGGTTATTGTGTGGTATTAACAGCAAAAGTTAGATAATGGTTGCCATGAAATTACATTTCAACACTTGACTAGTAAAGCTTTCCTAAACCCTGATGTGATGCTGCTTCCGGAGGTAGAATCCTACCTGACATGGATGAACCTGAAGTTGTTCAGTAACACCTTCCGTGTCTCTTGGGCGATTTCACCCAGCACCTCGTCTTGAAGAACCTCTGATACAAACAGCTCACAGTCTAAAGGAGAACAGAAAACGCTGTTAAGTGTGGCATTCTTGCCGTGTTTGCTTTATATGATCAAGTTTATAATGTTTGCGAGGGACAGGAACCTCGTTGTTTGCTCAAATTATGTACTAAGATAAAATCCCATAATTAGGATTTGCAGATCACACTTCAATGTATCCTCAGGTCACTAAACATCAAGACCTTGGAGTCTAAAATTCTAAATAAAAGTCTAAAAGGTCTCTCTCTCTCTCTCTCTCTCTCTCTCTCTCTCTCTCAATACAGCAGATGGACACAACATGAGCACCTGTACAATATTAAGCATTCCAACACGACAACCTTGCATTATCATCGCAACGTATATTTGATCCTTTAACGTTAAATCCGCCACTTATTACGAAGAGTATGGCTTCTTGTTTTGGTGTCCACTGCCTGTACTAAACATATCATTCAAACTGAAACTTATAAAACCCGGGTGGTTTGTGGTTGTTTCTACAATGTGACTAAAATATTTAGGCCTTTAATAGTTTGACCTGTAAATTGCTTCTTCGGGGCCTGAAAACATAGTCTGCTCTTTGTGTGAATGAAACCCAAAGACAAAGAGAGGTAAGACATTACACTTTCAAATGTCTGTAGAACGGATGAAGCCATGATTATTATTTTCTTTCACTGCGGTATTAAACTGTAAACTTGATCATAGTAATGTACAGTAAGTCATCGTAATGTTATCCAGTAAGGCAAGACCCTAGTTTGTAAAACGGGTTGGCCGACATCACGTATCTGATTCCATTTCTTTATGTTCTCCCTTGTTACACAAATGGAAATGTTACGCAAATGTTCTCCCAAAGGCCCCGTTTGCTGGCAGCAGTACATGCAAATGTAGTCAAATACTGTACAGTTTTGTGTGGAGAAATATGTTTTTTATGTTCTCGTTTTTGTTTTTGTTTGTGCAACTAGAAGAAACAGCGAATGCGAGGATTTTCAAAATAAAGAATAAAAAGAAGGTATTTAGGTTTAGCTTGCTTAGCTGTCTGTGTGTTCTCAACTCAACCACTGGAATCAAATCATTTGTATATTTTAAATGTTATTTTGTTGTAAAAAAGCTTGCTTGCTTACGGTTACAATATTATCTAATCACAGGATTGAAGGATAAAACTGTAAAGGATTATTAAGCGTAAAAAAATAAAGACATTACCATCCAAAAGCCGCCTAATGTCAAGTGGTATTGTTCCCATCCCTAGCTTTCACCTGTCCAACTCCAGACACTTGGGTTTGCCGACTTTTCCCCCTTTTTTCGGCCCCTTCACTCTTTGGTTTGTATTCCACAAGGCAGCCTATGTGCACCCGGACTCTGTCACACTGTTTGTTACAGCTCCGTGCCAGAAGAAGAGCCGGTCACAGCCTTGCATCCAACCACCTGTGTGCTCTTGTTCTGAAACCTGACTTCCGTGCATGCATCTAGATTTGCACAAAATGGGGTGGAGCAGGTGCACAGATGACAACTTCCTTTTGCACTCTCGTTTCTCAGTCGAGGGCTGATGACAAGGTTTGACTGACACAGAAAAAGCCCCTCTGCCTGACCTACAATAATGCTGTCGATAAGAAGAGGCTGAGTGGGCCACCTTTAGGTGTGAATACACATATTATGTACAAGCAGGTGTTTGTGGTGAATCAAGAAATGAGCTACTTGAAATACTTAAAAAAATATCATGACAACTTTGTCTGCTGCTGAGAGAACATGTATCTCTCTTTTTATGCTTTCCTTTGTAAAGACGAGACGATCTGTCCCATAATCAAATGAATTAATAGATAAAAGAAAGCAAAGGATTTTGGTTTGTATAACTAGCCAACTAATATATCCCAGTGTCAACATTTGACTATGTCTAGTTACATTTAGAAGTGCTTCAATTTATGCAAATAAATTCCCCTCAGTCATACCTTTAACTCTTTATGATCTGGGATCACATGCCCCGGTTGGCGAGCGTCTGGAGTCCTTGAGCAAGGCAGTGAATCCCTGCCAACCAGCTCCAGATGCGCCGCTCTGCTGCTGATCCTCTGCAGCCTGACCTCCCTGCAGAGAAGTGGGAAGACAAAACATATAATTTCCCCACAGGGATCAATAAAGTACCACATTATATTGAAGAAAAAAAATACTTGTCAGCAAAATTGGACACCCCTTAGGTGTTTCTTCCAATTGAAAAACAACCTATTTAGATCTTCAAAGGTGTTATATCGAAATATCACTATCTGCAATCAAAAACTGCACCCAGCAGCACAGAAGCCACTGAGAAGCCTGCATCCCAGATACTGGGATAATCATTCAGCATTACTTTTACAATAAGCAAAGGGGTCATATTGGCCTTTATGGCTCCAGTACGCTCCCATTGTGCACCCAAGTCCAGTCCATGTTCAAGGTCCTTACCCCAGAGCTTTTTGTCTGGTTCTCCTGTGTGTTTTTCTTCTCTTTTCAGCCTAAAAAAAAGAGAGTGGCGAGAGGTTTATACAGAATGTCCCAGTTTTTGTGGCGAAACAAATGGCAGTCTATCTGTGTTTTGAATTAATTATATACAGGCAGTATTACACCGTTACTCATACAGCCACAATTACAACATGTTTATTCTACTGAGTCGTCTGAAAGTTGTGGAAACAATTGTGTTACAATCTATTATCATCTCCCTCATATTGGTTAACTGCTATAGATATTTCAAGTCATTATAAAACAGCTGTTTGTAATATATAAATTAAAGTACGTTCATCTGTTTGTTTGATGAATGTCCGCCATCTTTGTTCTTCATCTCCGCATGGCCCCGGTTATTGGACTTCATCCGAGTGGACCTGCTAATCAGCAATGACGGTTGGCCCAGAAATGTTATCTTATAGATATTATTCTTATTTGGTACTCACTGTGTATGTTTCCTGTAGTCTAGTTGAGTGCTAAGCTGACCCGGGCTGCCATTAAAACAACGTGTAACGGTTGATTTGTCGCTAACAGCTGACCAATTGTAGGTTTAGTTAACCGCTAACGGTTGGAAGCCGTTAAGCTAGCTAGTTTAACGGTAAAGTGAGTTCATACTTACCACCTGACGTTACAAAAAGGTTGAAATGAGTTTGTGTGTGTTTTTAAAAAGTGGCTTCACTGGTAAATACGTTTCTCCTTTCTGCTGCATTCAAGTACTCATAACGTCCCATTCGGCTAATGACGTAGTAAAATCGTAAAGCACAGCATTTTATGGTAAATTGATGACGTTTTCCTACGACGCTGAAAAGGCTGTGGTGCGTTCGTTTAAAATGATGAGAACATGAAAATCAAGGTTTCACCGGCGTTCGCGTCCTTTTACCGACTCTAGGAAAGGCAAAGCCAACTTTAATAATTAATACGATATTTAATTAGAAAATTAAAGTTTAGTTTAACACAATTAAATCAACTGAAAACATTATATGATCATTTTTATCGATATTTTTAAGTGGATTTTTACAGGAAACAATTGTGTTTCTCCTCGACCTTTCTGCTGCGTTCAGGTACTTATATTGTCCCTATCGGCTAATGAAGTTGTAAAATTGTAAATCACACATGTTTCTATTCTCAGGTTTCTATTTTATGTTAAATTCACTACGTTTTTCTATGACTTCCACATCTTACTGTGTGTTGCGATCAGGTTCAAATGATGTTTCGCTGAAAATTATAACATAATCGATAACCTGTAATAGAAATCCAACCAAACAGCTGCATCAAAGATAAGAAAATATATCTCCACTGGGATTAGAGTGATGTTGTATCAAAAATGAACCAGATTAAAGGATATAACAACTAAGGCTCAATTACCAAACCAGATAAATAAATAGCACATGTTGTCAAATTGGGTATCAGAAATTCTCAGTTTCTCTGTTTTTAAATTAGAACAATCACCACTGTAATGGGTCTTTTGATTTAAGCTTGAAAACTAATTGGGGTATTTCAGACAAGACATGAAGGCAGCATCACTAAATTGGTCCCTCACTATATCTGACAGGGCATGGATGAATGGGTTATATTACCAGTAGAGGGTGAACAGCAATGGGATGTACTGGACTGGGCTTTTATATATACACGGTTGACATTAGTGTAGAGGAGGTATTGGTGGGAGTTGTAACACTAATAGAAACCGTGGTGGGTCTGACTATCGCCTTATTGATCCTGTGTTACTGAAACACTACAAGGAAAGCCATCAAGGAACCGAAGCTCAATCAGACACTGCTCACATCGACAGAATACACCGGATACCAGTCAAGGCTAGGTTGAACTAATGTGTATTCAAGCTTGTAAGATAATTATTTCATATCCTGAGCAACACCACACACACACATGCACAACATGAATAGCTATTTCACAGACTCACAGGCCTCAGTATCTTTCACAGAAATTGGTCTGATTGCAACATCTGAATTGTAATGAAATAAAAGGCTGTGTGCATTTGGATTATTTGCACATTCGGCTTTAAACACATGTTGTATCTGCGAAAATAAATGTAAGAATGTGTAACTCGCTTTTTTATTAAACTCTTTTTGAGGGTTACAAGTGTGAATTAAATATATATTGTTCTTTTCTTTTTTCTATTATATCTAATTATCTTGAGGGTTACTTAATTGATAATAATTTAGGATAGGAACATATAAGCATTATGCTTCTGCCTATACCTTTTCAATCATATTGTATATTCGATTGAATAGGCTTTACTCATAGTATTGCATGTTATGACTGAATAAAACACTACTACCTGCAGGCCAAACTGATTTCTAATCATCTTAAAATCTGAATGTACCCTGTGTTGCATTTCTACTCTTAAACAAAACTATATTTTCCCACATAGCAAATCAAATCTGCTGGAGTAACTGCAGTTTCCTGTATTTTTTAAAATAATTTCCAGTATTTATTTTTCCAGTATTTCGTGTTGAATGCTAGATATTTCATGGTGGTTCTCCTCCGCTGTCACCTCCCTACAGGAAGCCACAGGGTCAGGGCGAGTTGAGTCCCATGTCGGAATTGTCCCCACGTTGACCTGCGCCTGACTGGCCTCCCCAGCAAAAAAAAAGCCCCTGTGAAGGTAAGAGGAACTGGGGTCCCCTCCCCTGGAAAAGAGGGTTCCCTCCCCCTGACAGCTCCACAGAGCCGCAGCCACCTGCCTGCTGGGTCGGCCCCATATGAAAAGGGAAGCCCTTTGTAATCCGACAGGGATTACACCACCCAACAATGCACCGCTGAAAGAGCGACAAAAGCCCTGTATCAAACGCAGCTGAGGGGGAGCGAGGCTATGATCTCCCGCTATACTACCAACACCGACTCCTCCGCCGCCTCTCATCTCCCCGAGAGGCTCTTTACCCCTCCCCGCCTTTAGCATTCGCTGCCTCTGTCCTTATTCTGCCCTCTCATCTTTAGGATCTGGCCTTTTATCAGCGCATTCCTTTTCATTTGCATTGCGGTGTGGGGAGGGACACCGGGTCTCTCTGATCTGATATAGAGCCAGGACAGAGAGTCAGGAGGATCCTCAGGGCATGAAGGGTGTGTGTGTGTGTGTGTCCTGTCCTACACACACACACACACACACACACAAACACACACACACACACACACACACACACACACACACACACACACACACACCACATTGCATTCTCAAGATAGGCAGAAACTCTTTGGGAGTCCAGAGGGACAGGGAACAGTGAAGCACCCATGCCGGTCTTTCAGGCTCTTGTCTGTCTTTGTCTTTATTTCCAAAAAGGAAGTGATGTGATTGAGGGCCACGTTTTTGTCTAAAATTAGGAATTTGCATCCGAGATTCTGTCAAAAGATTCAAAATTGTGTAAAGATTTACACCGCAGGTTATACTATTCCCATTTGTTTTTCAAACCCCGGAATGAATCACTCCGTCAGAATAGGTGTCACCTTATCCAACAGCAAATATCTCAAGTCGGTGCTTGAATGTTGCTCTAATATAAACATGTCACAGCAGATTCAAACCCTTGATACAGAAAAAAAAAGGTGTTTGGCCTGGTTCTTAAGGGTCCGTTGCAAATGTTTGTGTTGCTCGAGGAGATAAAAAGAGGTAGTTTACTTTTCGGATTTCCTCAGTATCATTGTATTCCCAACCCACCCATTGCTCAAACATATGTCAGTATAAAGGGGTGGGAGGGGGTGCGGGGGGACTTTGGTAGCGGGGGCCTTTGGTAGCGGCGAAGTGAAGAAGAAAAAAAAAAGAAAAGTGATGATAGATTGAGGACACAAAAGACAGAGGAGCAAATGTGTTGCGCTAAATCTACAACCTTCAGCGAGCCACATATTGACTCACTGGGAAAAGGGGTTACCTCAGCTTGTACTCGGATCAATGTGAGCCCTGAGAGCATTGAATAGAAAATCATTCAAATTGTATTATGTTAGGATATATGAGCCATTTCAAAATATTAATTCAGCATTATTTGAGGTGTCTGTTAGGGCGAGCAGTTACAGCTCGCAGTGCGTCGACTCGACTGAGCGATCGCACACCTCTATTACACGTGATGTATGAATGCGGGAGAGGGACCTATTTTTCATTACCGAGACATTGTCCCCAGAGGCAGTTGTTAAAGAAGAATCTGTGAATTATCCCCCCTGGAACAACTCGGCCTTGTCACAAGGCAGCGAGATGGGAAAGGAAAGGAAGGGAAAAGGAAAGGAAAAGGGAAGCGCAGTAGTATTGATATCGGAGGGATTGAGAGAATGGAAGGACGCCAGGAGAGTGTGTCTGATCCTGCACACCGCCGCCTCTCCCTCTGTCCAGTTAATTGGAATACAAAGCAGATCGGGGTCGATGAGAGAGTGGTGAGGACGAGGAGGAGGAGGAGAAGGAAGGTGGGGTAGCTGCTGTCTGTCTCCAGCGACGCTCAACCTTCACTGCTCGCTGGGAATTGACTTGGGGAACCAGCAAGCGAGACCGACACACTGTCACTGGTAAAATGAACTGTCACCTTGCATTTCTCAGCCGCCTGTCGGCATCGAATTGGCCGCTTTGAACCATGTGACGTGACACTGATTGAGTTCTGGTCCCCCCCCACCGCCCCCCCCACCCCTCTCTCCTGGGCTCTAAAGGAAGAAGCCGGTTTAATTCCCAGCGTACAGCCTCTCCATGCAAAGCGTCTAAGAGGCAGCGGGGACGTCGTCGCCGTCCAGCCTCCATGCCAAAACCTTTCACGGGCCTCTTCTTCCTCACCGCCCCTCATTATTTCATTGTGCTGCTTGGTTACGCCGCCTCTCGGCCAGTCTTGTTTTTCTTCGCGGCCGTATAGTCATGGCGGACTGACAGGCACACAGGAGGAGGAAAACTATTAGGGGTAGCCATTTGAATCCTGGAGGCAATCCCAGGGAGTATTAAGACGTTAACCCTGGCCAAGTCACTTGTCTTTCTCGGTTACTACGCTGATGGAGAGGGGCGGCTTCAGGTCGGCCGGCGCTTCCAGATCTATAGAGCCTAACTCGGATGGGGGATGGTTGTCAAGAATCTCCCAGCCTCGGCTCAAAGGAGCCTCAGTGCCGTAACAAAGGAAGGCAGAGCGTGTTCATAACTCGGCACAAGGCTTTAACGGTGGATATTCAATTATATATTGATAAATATCTACAGAATAAAAGTCACATATGTGACTGCTCATCATTTATTTCGTTACTTCTAATTTCCAACACTTTGTCGCCCACAAAAATAAAGTATAGTTTCCATTCAAATGGATAATAATATCAAGTGTATGGATATCTAAATGCATCGTCATGCGTTTGACCTTTTAACCCATCGATGTTTGCGACTTGAACAATGTCGTATCGTTGGGTTGGAGAGTCTCGGATACCTTCTTAAAAAAAACGTAATTGTCCGATGTCTTGATTGAAATGTTACTGTTTTTACTTTTGTAATAACTCAAGTATTCATTAAGCTAATGTCTAACTATTTTTGATGAATTATTCCATTTTTCATTTCATGGTTCCAGCTTCTTAAATGTGAGAATGTGCTGCTTTTAATTATCCCACGATATAGTAGATTAAATATATTTGGATTTTTGAAAAATTTGAATTTGGGCTCTCGGCATTTTTTACTCTTTTCCGCTTTTTTTGAGACCGAGCGATTAAGGAAGGAAAGAATCTTCAAGCGTAATCGATGATGAAGATAATCGTTAGTTGAAAGCCATTAAATTCCTCTCTCCATCTTAATAATAAAACAACAGGGACAATGATGGAAATATGACTTTATCGCTCTATTGCTGAAAAGATCTTTTAGCAAAAATAATACTCTGTGGACTAAAGAATATACTGTATGTGTGATAGATAAGCTGTGTTTGATAACTAATAAAAGTGCCTCCCCTGTTGTATCTCTCAGATGACCCCCCGTTATCCCATGAATACTGTATCTATTTCCCCTTTGAAGCCCCGGTACCCTGCAGAGTGACATGCGACAGAGGAACTGGTAGAAAACCAAGGAAGTGAGCATGGCAATAGACTTGTAAAAGAGCCTGCAACTGCCAGCAGCATGGGGTACAAACAGCACGGGGTTGACCTCAAACGGAGTGCGGCGGGAGGCGGGCCGGCTAAAGATGCGTAAGATATGTGAGGAGGAAGAGGTGGGCCTCTGTATGTATTAATAGACCTCGTGTTTGTGCAGTCAGGTGATCGTGCTGCAGAGCTTTTGATTGTTTTTAGCCATCATGAATGATCTTCCCGCTTGTCCCTCAGTGTTCATTAACCATCCTCTCCTCTCTTCTGCTCTCCTTGCCCTACATTCAGAGCTGTATCCGAAGGTGAAAAACATCCTCCTCCTCTTCCCCCATGCTGAACATCTGTCTCCGCGGCGTCGGCTGCAGCTCCGGCTCTGACACCTCCAGATGGAGAGCCCGCTGGGAGCGCTGAGGTATTACCTACAGAGATGACAGGGATCACACCTCTGGAATGAAGTCCCACACTTGTTTTCTGCACCGTCCCCCCTTTTCTTTTTTGTTGTTGTTGTTGGATCTGTCACTATTCACCTTATGGATTGTCACCTCCCCGGTCCTTGGCCTTGTGACTCTTCTGGAAGCTTTTGACTTTTAACGAAAAGGCACGACAGCAAACCTCTCAAACCCCGTTTTCTAATTTACAGTAATAGGCTGTGTGGTATTTCAACTGTAACTTCTATTAGTGGAACTGTATTCATTTTTAATACAGTTGTAGGGAAACTGCATGCGGAAAACATTTCAAATGATTGCTTCTTTCCATTTCCTAGAAACATGCCCTGAACCTGCAGAACTGTTTTTACTTTGCATAAAGCGGAACATTGACTAAATGGCATTTAATCTTTTTGGTCTAAATATTAAAAGTGTAACTTCCCCTCAAGGTCTGAGTCAAACTAACTAAGCTGGATGTGTGAGGAGTACTCCTGGCCTCTTCTAAATAAAAGGCGTTAACAATTTTCTTTTATATAAATCTCGTGACGTCCCAAACGGGTCGTCCGCACCGGATCACGGCTGATTTAAAAGAGTAGATTGAGGCCTTTTCAACTCATGAAATGCCACAAAAACCATTATACATATGTTTTATATGTTTTGTAAGAAGAAATGTCAATTTTTTTCCTCACAGTCCAGTCGTGTTGTTTAGTTTGCCATTTATATGTGCAGCACCTCTCTAAAGGAAATACCTGCAGAAATCTCAAGTGTGAGAGGCCCAGGAGTCGACTTCTCCGAGCCACTCTGGTGTCTTTCTTGACAGATTGACTCTGCATTCATTTGTGCCTGAACTCTGTGTGAACCGCCGCTTTAGCGGAGAAAAAAAGGGCACCAACAGGCCAGTGCTGCTGGGGCAGAAACTGTGTGCGCAAACCTAACACCCAGTGCAAATATTGGAACTGCTGCCCCTTCGCCATCACAAGAAACCAGGTGGTCGGGTCCGGCAAACGTTGATCCTGCAGCCACAATGAGCACTCAGATGTTGAATTATCGCCTCACTTCCTCCTGGTTTTAAGAGGAAAACGTGAGGTGGTTTAATTAAGAATGTTTCCCTGAAATTATGTTAAAATACAAGTGGATGTCAGTGCAACCTGTGTCAGCTGTGTCCGAGCAGAATTTGGGTAACAAATCAAGGGTGAGACCGGGCTCCCTGCAGTTTGTTGTCATGTTTAGAGCCCCTGGAGGTATTTGGAGGTGAAAAGGTCACCGGGAACCACCCCATGTGTTGTGAAAGATGCCTCTTGTCACATTATGCAAGGGGACATCGGAGATACTATTAATGGAAGAAGTTAGTGAAAACATTCATATTTAGAACAATTTATTATTTACATATATTTATATTAATGAAAAAAAACACAAATGGGAGGAAATTCTGTATCAAAATAAAAAGTTTGATTGGTCTTAAATGAGTCTTAATATTTTTTTTGTATACATAAACAGCAAATGCAACACTTTATTTTCGTTTTATAAACTTTATTAAGCTAAAAATAAAAGACAAATCCAAACAGTTGTTGGAAAATACCCTGTAAATAAATAGTGCAAACAATGACACTGATACTCCAGTGCTCCAACACAAAACAGAAGCTTACAAACACAAGAACAGATGAAAAGACTTTTCTTTTCGTTAAAGTTCCATAGAGTCCAGTTCAGCATGAATCATTGCGCTGTGAGCGAACACACACATGTTTACTTCACAAAGTCACACTTGTTTCCTGGAATGGTGGCACTGAAGGAGAGACGTGGACAACTTGCTCAGGCCCTCAGTCATATTGTCTGTTTTTAATCAGAAGTCACGTCACGGTTCGCAGTCTTTCCCTTTCCCCGTTGGAGAGCTGTTTGGCCCGGAGAGTTTCTCCACAGGTGCCGCCGCTCTGACCAGAACGCAGGCCGACTTCTCGCGCTTCTTCTGCTTCATCCTGCGGTTCTGGAACCAGATCTTCACCTGCGTCTCGTTGAGCTCCAGACTGGCGGCGACCTCCACCCTCCTGCCCCGCGTCAGGTACTTGTTGAAGTGGAACTCCTTCTCCAGCTCGGTCAGCTGCTTGGTGGTGAAGTTGGTGCGGATCACGTTGTGCTGGCCGGGAATCCCGAACTCCGACAGGACCGCTGCGGAAAGAGACATGGATGAATGAACATGAACGTCATGGAGCTGAAGCATGGCCTTTAAGGTGTGAGTGAAACGTGAGAATGGATAGAACAACATTAGTTGCCAAATAGACACTTTTCTGATACATTTTAGTCATCTATGAATCTACTGAGTTTCGCTTTTACGCACAGTTTACGCATGCGTCAATGGCCTCTGAATACCACTAAATGAATGAACAAACCTGTTTTAGGTGGGTTCCTCTTCACTTTCATCCAGTCGAATGTTTTGGATGTTTCCTCCACTTGGTCCAAGTCCTTCTCCTTACTCTGCAGCGGCAGCCTCGTGTAAACACTCTCTGGGTACTCTGGCTGCCTCTGCTCCCCGCTTCCAAAATGTATGAACTGGCCGCCTGCTGCAGCTACGGGCCCGCAGCTGTCCCCGCTGTAGGGAGTCATGTTGGATCCCACGGGTGAGACCTGCGCGTGGATGAAGCTCCGGTCCTGCTCTGACGCGAGCCCGTACTGGTGGTGTCCGTACTCCAGCGGGGTCGCGAACACGGAGCTCCCGGGCGTCGCGAACTGCAGATCCAGGCTGACGTGTGTCTGGTGGTGCAGAGGGAGGCTCGGGGTCTGGTGCGGCGCAGGAGCTGCGGCCACTAGGCGCCCGTCCGGTGCGTAACTATCACTTGTTGCGCACGAGTTGGACGACACGTATCCGTGGTTCAAACTGTGGTATCCGGCCTTGGCACTGAAGATATTCGCTCCCCGGTTGCACACGGGGTAATCTAAGTAGGAGTTCATCCTGGACTCGGGCCTTTTGTTTGTTCACGACTCATCAAGAACCGAGCAGTCATTAATCGGCGCTCCCCTTTGCCCCTAACCTTCTAGGTAGTATGTCAAATCTGTAAAACTGCCTTCCACCCCTCATATCACCTTCCTGACACACCACGTGACCCGCCAAACGCCAATGGCGAAGGTCCCGCAGCACTCTGTCAAAGTCTGCGGGCTCGTCCATCAAACGGCTCGCATTTACATGACAAACGCTTCAATCAGAGCCGCTCATCCGTCTGATAAGAACACAAACATCGGGACTCGGTGTTACGAGAGCTCCAAATGTCAAACTATTTAAATAGCGACGCAGTAACGCAGTCGTAATAATATGGATCTAGGTGTTATGATAGCGAGGGCCTTACAGACAACAGGGCTGTTGTTGTCTTGAAGATATCAAAAGTCGTTATAGTAAAACATTATTATGTATTTAACTACTAAAGGCATACACAAGTTATAATACACAATAAAAAAAGTCTCATTTTGAATATATTGCCTGAGTTTTAGCAGATATATTTTCTGCTGTGCGATAATTTAACTTAAGTTTAAAGTTTGACAAGGAAATGCTGACTTTTAAAAATAAAAACGCTCTCTGTAGTTTGTTCCTAAAGCATTTGTTCGGCCTCTCCACAGAGTCCTGCAGACAGCCTGAGTCCCGGGTCAGTGATCCATCATGCGCTATACAGATTGGCAGCTTGTGTGGCCACTTCACCCATAAACAGAACAAAAGACACATTGAAGCCTCGCTTCTTTTTAACGACGCAGAGACCATAACGTGATATCTTCCCCAAAAACCTTTCACGTCCGCACTCACTCCTTAAGGACTCTGTGATTAAGTTGGAGTTAATGTGATGTTATAGACCTCAAGTGCTAGTTAAAGCTTTAACAAGAAAGTCGACATTTATTCCGAAGTTGTGGCTTTTTGAGGAGTATTTACTGGAGAGGCTGGTAAAATCTCAACAAACTGCGTTTATTTATGGAGCTGAAATAACAGCGGCGAACATTTTAATCTAAGATACACAGGGTGTCTCTGAAAAAAAATATGAATTTCGAAGAGGCCCATGCATCAAAGTTAACATAACAATGTCTATACAACGAATAAACATTTGTACATACAAATAAATACGATCTGGGACTAATATCTCGATGAATTAGTGCAATAAATAAATAATATAAAAACATGCATCAAGGGGCTTCTTCTGTGTTAAAGGGGAAGTTATTTTTGAGGAATTCTCGTGTTTCTGCTACAGATGAGTCAGTTTTGGAGCTTGCATGATTCTGTCCTGCGCGCAGCACGGTGGGAAATAAGACCCGTTGAGATCCGCGTTGGTGTCGGTTGCGCGTGACGGGGTGCGCGCGTCGTACCGCGCGTTGAACTGCGGGTTTTGCGTGAATCCCGCAGCGGGGTACTTGGAGTATTCTGCCGGGTACGCCGGCTGGGACTGGTGGTGTTGCTGGGGCTCGAGCGGAGGGGAGGCCGGCTGGAAACCCGCGCCCAGATGGACGTAACCCAGGCTGGACAGAGTGGGGCTGGAGGGGGAGGACGGGGGAGAGGAGGGGGAGGAGGCGGAGGAGGGATGGGGGCCCGGGACCCTCTCGTCCTTCTTCTGCTTCATCCTCCGGTTCTGGAACCAGATCTTGATCTGCCTCTCGTGGAGGCCGAGCAGGCCGGCCATCTCCACGCGCCGCTGCTTGCACAGGTAGCGGCTGAAGTGGAACTCCTTCTCCAGCTCCACCAGTTGCGCGCTTGTGTACGCGGTGCGCGTCCTCTTGGACGCCGGCGGGCTCGCGCTCGGGCACTTCTCGTTGACGGTGCAGTCTGTAAGGAGAAGAGAAAAAAGAAGGCGGGTAATGGGACGTTGGTGTCATGCTTTCTTATTCATGACGTCATGAGCACTGTCACATCTCCTAGTCTCAGTTTTCTGGTTTATTAATTGACTTGTAAAAAAGCTTAGACAACCTTGTCTGTATAAATAAAGGTGAAAGTGATAAATCAACAACAACATGGTGAGAGAGGAAAGGAAAAGACAGGAAGTAAAAGAAAACGAGCACACAACGGTGTTTACTTAAATCAAGGGTTCTGGTGTCACACACAGTTTTGGGGGATGTGGGAGAATGGTGACCACATTTGAAAAATGGCGTCCAAGATCTCAGCTGCTCTGTTGGATTTTCTAAAGTGGTAAATTATGAGTAAATAAGGGCTGGACAGACATGAATGGTGTTGTTGCTTAAATGAAGATTGTAAACAGGCCTCTGACACAAAACTTGGATAATATATTTAAAAAAACAACAACAAAAAACTTGATTTAAAGAAACAGATTATTATCAAGCCTTAAACATATGAATTATAGTTAAATGAAGGGAAGCTTTCTTGTTTTACTCTACTAAAATAAAACAAGTTGTTATAAATATTCTTCATGTGTATTTTGTCTGTTTGTTTTATTTTTATTGTACTTGTTTTTCTTTCGAAAACCATATAATTAAATTACATTTGTATATATTTATTTGTATTCTAAATAAAAAAGATGGGAGCCAAAAAAAAAGCCTCCTGCTGCCTCACTGCGTCTTCATTAAAAGCCACCTGACGGGTTTCACCTGAAGAGGAGAAACTAAACTCATCCCTCCAACAGCAGCTCGTTAAAGGGACATGATGACGTCATACAGACCTGCGACCCTCCTGCCGTGCTTCTGGTTCGCGGGCCTGGACTCTTTCATCCAGGGGAAAATCTTCTTGCTCGTCGGGAACCTGGGGCTCTGCTGCTTTGACCTCCGCGGGTACGCGCGCTCAAACGTGTCCGCGCGAGCCAATTGGTGGTGCACGAACCCGCCGACGTCCTCAAAAGAGCCGCCGCCGCCGAAGAAGAAGAAGTCCTGGCGCTGGGGGTCCTGCGCCGCGCCGGGTCTCTGCGTCTCCATTAAATGAGCTTTGACCTTCTGACGGAGCGCTGGCAGCCCAATGTCACATGGCGGGGGTTCAGCTTCTGGACTGCAGGATCCAGGAGAGGAAAGGGGGGAGAAAAAGAGACAGAATCAGGGAGGAGACCACATGATCCATCTTGTCCACTCAATAGTGCGCTGACGTGAATAGCGAGGCTGTCCACGGCCTGACAGGCATCGGGAACGCGAGAGTTTGGGGGAAATAAACCCTCTGGAAGAAGAAAAAACACACACCAGACAGAGGAGGGTTTAAAAAATCTGTGCAGAAATAAAATAATTGAACAATGAGTGTTCATTGTCTTTTCCATATAGCCAAAACAAACCACAAATGATTATGAAACGAGGTTAATTTCTTTCTTTGTCTTTAACAACAAAAGAATATACGAAAAGACAAATAAAGACAAATGGAAAACAGCAACACTAATTGCACACACACACACAAATACAAATAGGCCCATGAATGGAAAATACATTAAATATAATTATAAGAAGTAAATACATTGTCTTCTCGTTGTGTGTGTTTACTGAAATCACATTAATAGGCAACATTAGGCCGCGACTGTTCATAAATAACAGCCTTCGTGTCACTTAATGGATGCTCCTTGTCTGCAACATTTTCAAGGGGGGAGAAAAAAATAATTAAATGTTTTAACACAATCTGCTAAAAAACTCATCCATCTCCATCAAACACAGAATAAAACAGAAGTCCATTGTGCAGCTTTTCTTTTTTTTTCCTTCCCCCGAATTGAAACGCGATTTTAAAGAAGCAGAAAAAACAACGACATCTTAATTAAATTGAATCCAACGGAACAGAATTATTAAGCAGCAGTTTTTTTTTTTTTTTAAGGGCGTAAAGAGCCGCAGAGAGAGTAAAAAAGTCTGGAGGCATGCAGCTTTATGAACTCTGGGTGAACCGCGCTGGAGTCAGCTCGTAAATCATAAAGACACACAACCCGGCCGCTGCCTTCCTTACCTCCATTCATTCCGCGTGAAGCAGCGCAAACAAACACACACCGGCTTCCTCTCACCTTGCTTTTGCTTTTGCTTTTTCTTTGGGGGTTTTTTTGGGCTGGGGAAGGGAGAGGCAGAGGGATTTAGGGTTTAAAAAAAAGAAAGAAGAATAAAATCCCTGCAGAGAAAGTAGCGCCTCTCTCTCGTTCTTTAGATGATGATGTGGCTCCGCGTGCCAGTGGGGTGAAGCAGAGTGGACACGCGGTGTGTCTGCAGCTCACACCGCCCTGCACAGCGCACAGTGTGTGTGTGTGTGTGTGTGTGTGTGTGTGTGTGTGTGTGTGTGTGTGTGTGTGTGTGTGTGTGTGTGTGTGTGTGTGTGTGTCTAGGGGACCTTTCTGCTGATCAAGCTCAGTTTCATATATGAAAATAGTCCTATATGTGCATATATATGTATATATGTGTGTGTGTATATATATATTATCTGTGTGTCTACCTCTATGTCTTTGTGGCAATTAGAGCAGCGTGAAAAGACTCAAGGGAGGCCAGAATAATATTTTAGTGGATGTAGAGGAGTGTGGTCCGTTAAGAAGAGCCTCCCTCCACCATTGACATGCATTCAAATAACACACACACACACACACACACACACACACACACACACACACACACACACACACACACACACATACACACACACACACACACACACACACACACACATGTAATATGAACCCATGCGTGTCAGTGACAGCAGAGAGGCCGCAAATAGCTCAAGAAAAGAACAGTTTTCAATCTGTTGTTGTTGTTGTTTGTTTGTTTTCACTCACACACAAAGTGCTTTTTCTTCATCATTGTTATTATGATTATTATTTGTAATTGAAATGAGTGAGTCTCTCTGAAGCACTCGGAGGAGACGGGCAGCAGCAGCAGCGTCCATCACAAAGAAAAGTTTCATTATGAGGCCTGGGTCCGGTGTTAACGCGACCATCAGGGCCGCCGCGGCGCATCGATTGGCGGCGCCTTTGATGTCTCGTGTCGATCGCTTTGATTGGCTCTGAGAGGTAATATTTAACTGAGTGACGTTAATTAATGCAAATGAAGCCCTTTGATCTCTCAGCCGTGAGCCCGTCGCCCAGGGAACATGTGAATAGAGATCCCCCCCCAAAAAAATAAGTATACCAGCTTCCACGTGAGCTTCTTGTCTGGTGGCTGCAGAGAGAGACAGTTGCTGTTATTCAGTCCCATTGTGAGGACACAGTGGTGTGTGCAGGTGCCAGTTTATTAGGTACACGTGCACTTGTTTGAAATGGTCCATTTACTGGACATCTTCTGGGTTTTATAGCTTCCATCATTGAAGTCAACAGCAATGACAACTGAGCTGACTCCATGATGAAGACCATGAGAAGGGGCCTAAAAGTTCTGGGAATTTCCTTTCAAACATCTTCATGGGAAGCTGTCGAGTTGACTTGTGTTGTGTTACAAACAGAGGTGTTTCTAATGTTGTGTGCTTCCCAATCACAACCAATCAATACATATACACTGGTGTTCCTTAGCTGCATAACGTATATAAGTACAACTCTGACATATTTGTACTTTACAACCATACTGCAATGCACTTTATACACTGATTGTGCAATACTCTTATTATATTTTGTGCCTTATTTCGCTTTAACTCTGTTATCTGTGCATATGACAATAAAGATATCTTGAATCTTTACTTGAGTACAAAAGTACTTACACAATTCAGAGGGAAATATTATACTTTTTACTTCACTACATTTACAAAACAGATGAATGATGCAGTACAAAGTACTTCATCGTGGCTAAACAAATATTTGTTGTCCTGATAAAAGCAGAATATGATTCTGCACAACTGAAAGCATATTATGCTTCTGTGTCATTTTGAATTCAGCACTTTTACTTGCAATGGAGTACTTTTATGCTTTTGTATGTGTACGTTTACTGAAGTAAAGGCTGTGCACACCTCCTCCAGCGTTGCGTCTGCGTGCCATAACTCTCTCTGATGGCTATACTGCTCTATAAAAAGAGCCATAAGAATACAAAGAAAATCAGCAATAAGTGCGCTGTCTTAAAAAAAGTCTAAATGGTCCTGTGATATACGAGGCAGCCAGCGAGGAGGAGGAGGAGGAAGATGACACGATAAGTCCGTGTGTACAGTATAAATATAAATTCATGTTTGATCCCTGCGGCCTGCGGCGGCTGACAGCTATTATTCAGATGTGACAACAATCCCTGAGCTGCACTTAACATCCCATCTTCATCACCACGGAGAGAGCTGCACACTCTTCAGGCTGCCTGTCTGATCTGTGATGGACATGTGCACCCCCACCCTCCTCCTCTTCCTCACCCTCTTCCTCACCCATCCATCCAGCCTGCATGCTGACAAACCTCTCTTGTCAATTAGCTGCAGGAACCACGTGTCCACGAGCAGTGGATTGATGGCTCTGAATTAATTCACATGCATGTTGATTCAACTTCCCACAGCCAGCATGAGCAATAAAGCAAATTAAAACTTAAATAGATATAATTAAAATACAATTTGAAAATAGACTTTTAAGGAGGGGAAAAAGGCAAAGTACCTGTTTTTAGCTCATTTCCTTAAAGGGAATTAAAATAAAGTAGTTCTTCTTCTTCGTCACATCAGAGAAAACATTCAGGAGCTCCAGTCGACCTCTTACACTTTACTTTATTCAGCATCAGTATATAAACATTTAATAAATGCTTTATAGCACTCTGTAATGCATATTCATTCATTAGTCAATGGAAGCTGGTGTATAGTTAATGATAATACAGTAAAGTGCAGTTATAATATAAGTTAATTTGTAATTACTGACAGCTTCTGCCCCTTAATAAACACTTAAACTGTCATTATATCTGTTTACAACCACATTTTAGTGTGTTATAAACCATTTATCAACTGTTTGTTTACATCTTCCCTCAACACGTACTTCATTTAGCATTTATAAGCAGTTTATACACTTTTAATAAATGCTTAATAACACACTGTAAGTGTTGATTGATTTGTCAACTGCTGTAAATAGAAGCTTTAAACCTCAAATTAATGATAACTTATTAAAGCAGTTGTATTAGGAGTAGTGACAACATATATTGTAATACATTAACGAACATAAACTGTCATTATATCGGTTTATGACCACATTATAGTGTGTTATAAAACATTTATTAACTCATAACATGTGCCTACATGTTTATTCCCTCAACACAGGATTTGTGGAGTGGAAGCTGGTGTATAAACATATAATTATATATATATAAATATTATTAATAATATTATATATATATATATATTATATAACATATAAACATATAATTATAAAGCACAGTATCGGAGAATCTGAAATATAATAATAATACTGCATTCATAAACACTTAAAATGTCATTATAGCTGTTAACAACCAACTACAGTGTGTTATAAAACATTTACTAACTATTTGTTTACAGTTTATAAATGCTTACAGTAACATGTGATGCCTATATGATTATTCCCTTAACACAGGACTTTATTTAGCATCATAAGCAGTTTATACACAATGTAATAAATGCTTTATAACACACTATAATGTTTAAGTGTGCATACATTTGTGCATACATAGGTGTGCATACATTTGCCTGCTGTAAGTGGAAGCTGGTGTATGAACATATAATTATAGTAAAGCACAAAAGTGATAGGAGAATCTGTAATATAATAATAATAATAATACTGCATGAACTTAAACTGTCGTTATATCTATTTACAACCAACTACAGCGTGTTAAATAACATTTACTAACTATTTGTTTACAGTTAATAAATGCTAGCAAGTGTGACCCCGAACACAAACTCTCTTTGGCCTCTTCAACACTGTAGTAAACATCTTTATGGACTTACTTTTCTCTTTGGGCCTCATCTTCTCCCCGGCAGCGTCCGGTCTGCCGGCAGCCTGTTGGAGCTGCTGCTCCTCATGTTTTCCTGCAAAGTAAAAACTCCTCCTCGAAACACACAGGCAGTGAAAAGAAGATAAATGACGTGCCGGACAATGCCCCTCATTGAACGGCCTCTCTGCAACTTTCACAGATGTCATATTCTGCAGCAATGTGCAGCTAGAAGAGAGAGAAGGGAAAAGCATTGAGGACAGCAATGGAGTCTGAGGCCTGCAGCTCTGTGGAAACTCACAAAAACAGCATTTTAAATACACGTTACTGCAGAAAACATGCAACATTTGGCATTATTTGCCATGAAGTATACATTCTGAGAACTGAGTACACCTCTCGTCTTTAAAATGAACGCGTTTCTTCCCCACGAGGTGAAGTGTCATCACCTAAATACTCCCCAAACGCGAATTTGTGGCTGCTGCATATTTACACAAATTCGGATCTACAGGGTTTATGTAGATGACAGAAGCTGCATCCTCCTGAATAATGTCCAAATATTTTAAACAATGCATGCACTCTCATTTAGGAATGCAGAGTTTTTACTTCTCAGAGCTGATAGTTCTTCATACCCTTTTCTAATGGAGGACTCTTATAAAAGATGATCACATCTTTATTAATGGTTAATAAATCCTCACGTTTTGGGTTGCCAAGTTGTGAAAAGTACAGTTGGCTGGTGTTTAATGCAGTAAAAATGTGAATAAATGCTGTTTATTACTTTCTAGATCCATCATAAATGTTGATACGTTATTAATAAAAGGTGTTTGATAAATCAAATGTGCAGTTTTAAATGTTAATACATCATTGATAAAGAGGTTTAATTCACCAACTGCGCAATTATACATGTTAATAAGTATTTAATAAAGGGGATTAATTCACTGAATATGAAATTGTAACCTTCTAAACCAAAAGTTGTTATTGATTAATGAACCATTGATAAAGTAATAAAGTAGAACTAAAAGCACTTGTAACAGGTATCTTCTATAGTTTCCCTTAGGCAGTATAGTGGAAGAAGTACTCCGATATGTTATTTAAGCAAAAGTACAAATACCACAGTGCAAAAATACTCAAATACAAGTCAAAGTTCTGATTTCAAAATCCTACTCAAGTTGAAGTAATAATACTGCAAGTATCAAAAGTAAAGCAGAAAAGTTATTATTGTTGTTATTTGACTGTTTGCTGCTCATGGAGCTTTATGTGAAGTGTAGTCCAGTGGTTCCCAACCTATGGGTGGGATCCTTCAAAAGGGTCATGAGACGATTAATGGGAGAGAGAAGAAGAATAAACAAGTTCTGCCACAGATTGTCTTTAGTTGTCTTTTCTCCTATTCTTTGCTGTTTTTGTGAAATATTTAATAAGTTTACCTCTTTGGGCCTCAAACATTTATTTAATGAGAAGTGAGAAGTCCAGAAGGAAAACGTCCCTATGGTGGAACTTGACGATGATGCCACACGCCTAAAACTAGTTTACTCCTTAAACTGTAATGTATTATGAGCTTTATCCTCTTTCTTGTGTAGAAATATTAATCTGAAAGTAACAGGCTGAATAAAAAAAGGAAACACTTCAGTACAACTGGCTCAAAACGTGCAGTTCAGACACTGCAGCAGCTTCAGTCATAAAGTGAGCTTCCCTGTCAGCTCTAAGTGTGCAGCATTTAAAAAGGTGTATTCCTCCCACTCGGCCGGGACAAACCAGTAAGAGATAACTGATCAACACGCTGGTTTCTCTCTGCGAGAAGACCAGCGCGGGAGGGGAGAGGAGGAGAAAGCCATCCATCATCAGCCTTGTCGGTCTGAGGCGCCCTCTGCTGGCGGAACATCTGCAACACACACCCCCACTGCACTCACAGACACACACTCACTCCCACACGCACACACACACACACGCACACACACACACACACACACTCACACACACACACACACAAATCCTGCCAGATGTTCAACATCCATGACACGAGCAACTGGCCTAACCAAAACAAAAAAATAGAGAAAGACAAGGTGACATTTGTTTCTTGTTTTACATCATTATGATTAAATGAGTGTGTTGAATTCCACGTGAGGAGTGGTGGATTAAAAATGGTTCTTTACATTAAAGTTGTATCATTCTAAAACACAAACGTTTTTATTCATTTAGTTGTAATTTTAAAAGCAGATTTTGTTGGGTTAGTATTTGCGTTAAATGCGTTGAAACTGAATCTGCGTCAGGAAACTGTTTAAAATAGATTTTATGGTCAATGTAAAACCAACGTGCTGTTAAAAATAGTGTTTGAGGCTTCTTTTTTTATCTCACTGCACTACTTTCTCTGCACACTTTTAAAACTACCAAAACGAATCGTGTGCAAAAGCAAAGCAGACAAATAAAAATAAACAAAAGAAACAAATCTGTCAAATATACGCACAATGTTTGCAGTGATTTTGTCCCCACCAAAACTACCAAATAGGGATTTAAAAAAAAATATATATATATATATATATATATATACATTAGAAATAAAATAAAAATACATTGCATATTTATCTCGTGTGCAAAACACTGCGATATGTGTGTGTTTTGCTCTCCATCGTGACGGTGCAGTCTGCAGCAGCAGCTTCCTCTCTGACGCATCTGGCTGCATAGATCGTCTCTGACCCACAGATGATCCCCGCCGCCATGAATTATGCATGAGATCCGGGTACAGATTACCCCTATCAATATGCAATACTCATTACGCTGCTTAAATTGCCACTTAATAGTTATGAATATGTGGGAAATGCCTGGGACCCATATAGCCCACCACTGGTTTTAACTTTATCTTTTTTTCAGCTTTTTTTTTATACGTGTAATGAGTTTGAAAAGACTTGGAAAATATTGCATTTAGTTTCCTGGAGGTAATGTCTTTATGTTTTATTAGGCAGATGCATATAAGGCCACGTGTAGCCCGGAGATGGGTCTTCATGGTGAAGCTCCGGGTTGTCCGACGCTTCACCTTTGGCCACTCGGTGACTCCACACGTCCGGATGAATCACTCCTCAAGTTCGTCGGGTGTCAGCTGCATAAAAAGCCTCCAGTTAGTTTCAAAGTAAATGATAAGAATCTTCTTCTTTTTTTAGCAAAATATTTTTGCAAATTAAAGTACTGACGTGTGTTTTTCTTTGTTGAATACGAGAAAGTTGCTGAGCAGAAATAGAGGCCTTTATTTTCTTCTTCTCTAAACAGAATAATTTTGGGATTCACATTTTTAGCAAAACATTAAAAGTGTAAAATTATTTTAGTTTTCTGCTGGTAGAAATGTGGAAGAAAATATGTCTTTTATCTCAAATTGTAGGAGTTGTTTTTTTCTAAAATGAGAACCACATTTATTTATTTTTATCTCACATTTTTAAATAAAATTATTGCAGACACAATACTAGTTTTTTAAATATAGAGAAAGGTTGTTGTATTTTCTAAATTTCCCAGAAGCTTTAACTACCCAAATATAACTGGACATCACTTCCTGCCCAGTCCAGCCTTCCCAGTCCATCCACGCAGTTAAGCCGTCACTTTCATTCAAGGTTGTGAATTATATAGTACATTGTCTACTCCCCAAAACCATAAAACCATCTTTATGGACCTCACGTGACTTTTCCCAGTCTGTATAGTAGAGGCCTATACAATCTTTGGTAAGGCGGATTTTTTTTTTACCATCTTCAGCTTTGCCTATATACATATAAGCTAAAGCCACTCTTCTTCTTCTTCTTCTTCTTCTTCTTCTTCTTCTTCTTCTTCTTCTTCTTCTTCTTCTTCTTCTTCTTCTTCTTCTTCTTTTAGTGTGGATTTTATCACCAGCATATTTCCCACATGGCCAAACACGCGTCTCGCTGCCGGAGAGTCACAGGAGGTAAGTTTAAAAAAGTTTTTGTGTTGTTTTCCTCTGCCGCTTTGTCTCTTACGCCGCTGCACAGAGACCAAAACAACAACAACACAATCGCTCTGTCCACGTGACACTTAAACAAAAATATATAATTGTGAAGTTAATCATTAAGTGAGTTTAATTCTGGTGCAACGCGAACCAAAAGCCAAAAAAAGAAAGAAAAGAAACCTGACTTTTCTACAACTGACAACAAGTGGAGACACGTTCAGAGCAATTGAGAGAAACGTTTATTATTTTTTTCAAGCGCTATGAGTTCACTTACAAATACAAAAAGCTTATTGGCGAAAAAAGCTCACATCACTTGCCTAATAACCACAGAATAACCCTTTGCACTAAAAAATCATCACATTGACAGGTTGAGTACACTTGCATTGCTCATAATTATTCTAAACAATATTAATAATAATAATAATAATAGTTGCACAAAATATCCTAAAAGCTACACATTTGCTTTTGGACTTTCTGGCTCTGGCCACAAGATACCCACGAAGAAGAAGCGCATACTGACACTAAAGCGCGTTGAATGGCCCCGGGATACATTCGGTGTACATTCAATGAAGAGCAGCATATGGTTTGGAAACTCTTTTTTTTTTTTAACTGTACAATGAATTTTTACTCCTGTTAGACCGTCAAAGAAGTCACAATAAAGAGCTCAAGTTGAAACACCTTCACGAGAGGAAGAGAGAGAGAGAGAGAGAGAGAGAGAGAGAGAGAGGAAGAGAGGAAGAGAAAGAGAGAGGAAGAGAGGAAGAGAAAGAGAGAGCAAAAAGCGTGGACAATTAATACCCCCAATAATATGTACATCTTGTTTCCCAATAGGACATCTAAGCTATCATAGCACAACGACAGGGAACTAAAAATGACATTTTCTTTTTTGTTGTTGTTGAAGACCACAGAATACTTATTTTTCTATCACAATAGCATGCTGGAGGTGCTGCGCTTCATAGCTTTACAGTACTCATGGATTATTTTTTTAAATTATTATTATTATTATTATTATTTACTCTCCCTCCCCCCCCCCCCCCCCCCCCCCCCCCCCCCCCACTCCCCCTCCCCCCCAAAAAAACACACAAAAAAAGTGATTCAGTTGTGGAAGGCGCTGCCTCCCGTCACCAGACTCATGCTCTTCAGCTTATTGTCCTTCTTCCACTTCATCCTGCGGTTCTGAAACCATATTTTGATCTGTCTCTCGGAGAGGCACAGCGCGTGCGCTATCTCTATCCTCCGCCGCCGGGTGAGGTACCTATTGAAGTGAAACTCTTTCTCCAGCTCTAGCGTCTGGTACCGGGTGTACGCGGTTCGGGCCCTTTTCCCATCCGGTCCAGTCATATCTACAACAATAATTGTGTTTTTTTACAGAAATAATTAGCAACTGCACTGAACAACAACAACAACAACAACAACAACAATAAGAGGTTTGCACTATATAGCTACACTTTAGCGCGAGGATGCACAGATGAAGAGGAGGTCACAGCGTGAGAGGATGCAGGAGGAAGCATGCGACACACAACACACACACACACACACACACACACACACACACACACACACACACACACACACACACACACACACACACTCTCTCTCTCACGGTTCTTTCTGATCTTAAACTCCAAAATAAAACCATCCGGCACACATTTAAAAGATCCATAATCTCTCTCTCTCCTCTATCCTCTCTTCTCTCTCTCTCTCTCTCTCTTCTCTCTCTCGGGCTTCAGCGGCATCTTAACCCGAACACACACATCCCCTGCCTCCCTTCCTTTCCTATTTGTTTCTCCCCCATCCACACCGCGCTGCTCACTCATGCAAACACTTTGACAGATTTATGACGCGCCGTCCAGCGTGACATCCGTCCAAACTAAATATTATTAAAGGTGAATATACCATGGCTTATGTGCAGTTTCCGCATCCAGGGGAATATTTGCGGCGATTGGCAATCATTTGATGCGGGAGTGGAGGCGGCGGCGTTGGGGTCCTGGTGGTGGTGCTGCTGCTGCTGCTGCTGCTGCGCCCGGGGTGCCGAGCTGGAGCCGCCACTGCCGTGCGCGCTCTCCTCGGTCTCCGAGGCGCCGGTGGAGTCCTCTATCTCCGTGAAATGCGCGCCGACGCCGCTGCCGCTGCCGTTGTTGTTGTTTTTGTTGAGATTGTTGCCGCTCGAGGTCGAGCTCCGGTCAGAGGGAGGAGAGGGGCTCTTTAGTTCCTGCGGCTCGTGGCTGCTGGCCGTGGCGCACGACGGCGGCACGGGGTCCGGGGACGCGAGCGAGCAGTTGGGCGTCTGCCGGTAGCGCGCGTCCGGCGCGAATCCCCGGGCGTCCTCCCGCACGGCCCCGAAGTGGCCGCCGTTGTTGGCGCGGTTCACCGTTAGGTCCATGCCATTGTAGTTGTAGCCGAAAGACCCGGAGTGCATGGTGCCAGGGTCTCTGAAGGAGCCGCTCACAGCGCCGTTAGTCCCATAATTTAGTAGCTGATAGTCGGAGCCATTTGGATAGCGCCCTGAGAACGAGTTTACAAAGTAAGAGCTCATTTGCTTGGATTTTTAAAGCCTCGATTTGTAGATCTTTGTCGCTATAATCCTGTGTGCTTGCACGATTTATGGACGCAATCATGAATTATAAGCAATGAAGCCCCTACTGTACTTTGCCAGGTATGCGGCCAAATATGGGAGAGCGTTCTGGAATCACGTGCCTTTGTTGACCAGTCGTAAATCCTCACTGATGACTTCAAGAGGTAATTCATGCTCCATGGTTACAAATGATGACGAAATAATGGTCGTTAGGCTCCAGTCAATGGTGCCTCCCCGCTGCGCGCAAGAGAGCCGGCGCGGGCAGAGAGCGCCATCTGGCGGACAGAGGCAGTATCGCTTCTCTGCCGGGACCGCGCCGCCGCGGGGCCCCACGGAGCCATCCATCATTTTATGCAACGCGCTGATAATACAGGCCACAAAAAAAAGGCTCAGGTAACATAACAGAGACGTATCAGCGCGCGCTGGCAGCTTCACGCGCGGACTGTCAAGCCTGCAAATTATTTTAATCGTTTTTATGTGAATGTTTCGGCTTATTTTATAGGTTTATTGTTACTTGTGAAGCAGCTCCTTATGATAATAACACTTATAATAATGATAATATAAGCTTTTTTGGGTGTTTTTTCAAACCTTCGAGCACAAATGACGCCACAAGATCTTCCAATATACATCCAAAAAAAAGCCTTTATTTTTCTATGTACAATTTTCCTAAACAAAATATTGCACACGATATATATATATATATATATATATATATATATATATATATATATATATATATATATATATATATCCAGATGTGCATTGGACACGAGGTGAACAACAATAAATAACATGTAACACTTGTGGTCTGTACACAACTAACACCACGAGATGTGAGAGGACACGACATGAGAACAGAGGAACTCAGGAGGTCTTTAGAATGATGAGGTAACGACATTGTCCAAAAAGGAAGCACTACAAATTATTTACATTTTGGCGGATTTTTTTTTTTGCACAGTCCCCTAAATAAAGACACGAGCACAGGACAGACAGGAGGACCAGTTTAACTAAAGCAGACATGACCACCGTGCAGACACTGAAATAAAGTCTATCACTCACGTCTCTAACATGGGATTCGCAGCACTTTATCTACAAAGAAAGAATACATCATTTGTATTTTGGGAGTCCGCGCACGCACATTACGCGCATGCCTTTCCGTCAGTGTCCTTTTTTTTTTGTTTAGCTCTTTTTCTCCGCCTGCTCCTCCTCCTCCTCCTCGGGTGTCTTTGAGGGGTTGAGGAGCTTGTTCTCCTTTTTCCACTTCATCCTGCGGTTCTGGAACCAGATCTTGATCTGTCTCTCCGTGAGGCAGAGCGCGTGCGAGATCTCTATCCGGCGCCTCCTGGTCAGGTAGCGGTTGAAGTGGAACTCCTTCTCCAGCTCCAGGGTCTGGTAGCGGGTGTAGGTCTGGCGGCCCCTGCGGCCACTGTTGCCGAATGGACCTGGGACAAAAGCAGATGAAATCCCTATTAGCTACATTCGTGAATTCATAATTTAAATGTTTTGTCTTGAGTGAATGTCGAAAGTGTAGGAGGAGGAAAACAAATCTACCTGAGAGTGCACTCGAAATCTGTAGTGGTGTGTCTGAAAAATACAATAAAGTTCAGATGTTTGGTGTATTTCAACTCCAAATCACAGTCTTAAAACATTCACTTATAATAGTATATTGTGTATAAAGTAGTACATTATGATATAGCAATTAACTGTACTTTATTGTGTGTATTTCTTTTATTTTCTCCTATAACATTCCTCTTTCTATAGATACGCCAATGTCACCCAATGTTAATATTCGTTTAAAAATAGAAACGTATTCTAAAATATCACAATATGTTCTTATAATATATCTTCATTATGTTTATTATCTATATCTCTGAGTTTATGTTGACTTTTGCGTGTATTTTTATTATAAAGGATCTCCTCAATGATGACGTTAATAAGCTACAATAGGATGTGTGTGGTGCGTAAAAGTGCTCTCGTGGTGCGCGTCCTCTCTTATGACAGCAGGATATTGTTCTATAACATACAGTCAGGATGTACAGTCAGAGCACAGGCATGAACAAAGCTCACTTTTGAGATTTACTATGATTTTAATTTAAATGTGGATATTTATCCGCTGCTGGAGGTGCTTCTGCGATATTTAGCGTCCTTTTCAAACGAAGAAAAAAGGCCCATTCCGAAGATGCCATGTGAAAAAGAGCTTTAAGTTGGAGCTCACGGTGATGTAGGCCAAGTCTGCGCGTGTGTGTGCGTGTGTGCGTGCGTGTGTGCGCGCGTGCGGATGTATGTGACGATGATGTCGCAGCCAAAGCCCCGAAGGCGCGTGGAGCTCCGCGCGTAATCACAATAATCTCAAACTTTTCGGCGGGTGCGATCGCGTTAACTGTTCGAGTGTTTGGGGTCTTGAACCGTTCAGCTCATTCCATGCTGTCGCGCTCTCTCTCCCTCTCCCTCCCGCAGCTGACAGGCGGCTCAGGACGCGCTCGCTCCGTCACGCGGAGGTGATGTCTTTCACCTTCCAGGCAGCGCGGAGGGGGAAAGCGTCAGTAACTCACCGGCGGAGCAGGCGTTCATCCGCTGCATCCACGGGTAGATGAGCGTGGAGGACTTGTCATCCAGGCTGCCGGGCTGCTCCGCGCACTCCGCCGCCTTGTTTCGCTGCTCCTGCGTGACGAACAGCGGCGGGTCGTCGCGGCTCGAGAAGGCGCACGAGCCCTCCGCGTCCTTGTAGAAAGCCCCGACCGGGTTGTAGTCGCAGGGCGCGCTGCCGCCGCCGCCGCCGGCCCTCCCGTACATGGCAGCCGCGGCCGCCGCGCCCGTCTGCTGGTAGTAGGACGCCGGGTAGACCTTGTCCTGCATGCTGGCCGCTCCATATGTGGCCGCGCTGGAGTAGTGTCTTAACGATTCGGTGTATCCCGAGGAATATAACGGTATCTGACCCAGGAGAGAGTCCTGTCCTCCCGGTAGAGACACGGGAAAAGTTGAGTTTACAAAATAGGAACTCATTGGGTGGACAACGGGGTGTATATACTCCGGAGGAATATGATTTGTTGTCTTTTATAGTCCAAGTGGTTTTGCCATTACTTTATCCGAGATTTGGTTTTTGCTGAAAGGGGGGGTTGCGAGGTGCCGCTGAACACAGAGGGGAAGTGCACCACGTGACCGGCCGCTGGCCAATCAGCGTCGTCTGCGCTTGCACTATTGCACCCATGGGGGGCTCTTGTTGCTCGCGGGGGTCCCCGGTGAATCCAAATGAAGCGCTCGAGCCTGTCGGTCTTTACGCACGCTCACATGCGCGTGCACACACATGCACACGCGCGCGCGCGCACACACACACACACATAGAGAGACACACTGCGACTCGCAGGAACACACATCCACTAAAAACAAACAACAACAACAACATGCTGCACGCAGAGCAACTGTTCGTGTCTTAACTTTTCGTGTTATGCAAATACAGTCCAATAAAGCAGACAACTTCTCCCCCTCCGTCATAAACAGGCACGCGTGCACAATCGCACTCTCTCTCACGTGCGTGCGCACACACACACACACACACAATGCAAAAAGAAACAAAAAGCATCGCATTGAAATGCCAAACACTTTGCGCATTATTTCCATTTACGCACAAATGGCTGCTCCCTCTCTCTCCTCCTCCACTTCCTCTAACCTTCACTGCCACCTTGTTAAATAATTCCATAACCAATGATTACATTATTATTAAAACACTGTTTTCTCAACGCCGCTTCCCAGAAATCCTCATAATGAGTTATCAATTGATCCAAATTGATCCTCGATAATAGATGTTGGTGTTTCACTCTTTGAAAAAGGTTCCAACGTGATGAGATCCACGAAGACGCGCAGAGGGCACGAGGGAGGACACGCGCAGATCATCACCTTCATCATCGTCATCATCGTCATCTTCACCCACCGTGATCAAGTGGAAATAGTTTCTCATTTAACAAACAAAGCTGTGAGTATAAATGTGTGAAATAAGTCTGGATCACTTATCAATAACTGCATTTAGAAATAATTAGATCAATTCACGTTAATATCAGCTATTATTATTATTATGTTAATTGGCGGTGCTATTAGTTGATACTATTAATAGTATGTCCAATATGTATCAATTAGGTGCTTATTATTGTTATTATTATTAACCTTCAAATATGAATGTTAGGTTCTGCAGTTAAAGACCATTTTATTGTTAATATAGTAAATAAGACGAGAATTATAGGATTTTACTGCATTTTCATGCAGCAAAATATGTGAATTCCATAAATGAAGTGTTATTATTTATTTTGTATGATAGTTTGAATCCCATAAAGACATTTAAAAATGTTAATTAGCTTTCGCTTTTGGGAAACTTCCCATATCAAATAGAGAATAAATCAAAAATAAATACGAAATGAGGCAAGTTATTGTTAGAATAATGTAAAAACTTAAATGCACAACATATTTGGAAGGAATTTATAGGATATTAGCTGATAGCAAAATTAATAATCCGGTTTTAACGTCATTGTCTTGATTTTAGATATGAAGTATAGTTTATTTATTGATAATATCCGTTTATGAATGTTTGGATTTAAATGTTTTAACAAAAAGTCTTGATGTTTGGCTTCATGGCGTCAGAGGCCGCCGGTCAGCTGCTGGAAGAGGAAAGTGCAAAACCAACAAACCCTAAAATCATAAAACTGAAGTTATGGAAGACAAAAGCAAAATCTCAAATCCTCACAGATCACGTGATCTTATAAAATATCTCATAACCGCACGATAAGCTGCAGAGGGGCCGGAACCAACAACAACATCAACTCGCTTATTATTGGCTTCTTGGTTTTGGCAAAATCACAAATAAGCCTAATTTAGAACAACAACATTTGATTATTATTTTTAAAGAAAGAAAGAGGAAGAACAGCTCGAGGCGGCGCGTCATCAACCTGAAGCCGCATACACGTCTCTTAAGAATAGAACAATGAAATAAAACAATAAAAAAAGAACATATAACATAATGAAGCATCTCAGGAGAGTGAAAGCTGGATAGATGGAGCAGATGTTTAAAGAAAAGCGTCTCAGCGGTAACATGGGGCCTGTATGACCACCACCACCACCACCACCACCATCATCATCATCATCATCATCATCACCGCCATCATCATCATCAAAGTCGAGCCGAAACCCTGCTGATATCGTTCCTCTCATAAAAGGCCTCAGCCCTGCGACATGTTGGGGTCTCTCTCGCACATATTACGCACATATTGCGCACATATTACGCACATATTGCGCACATATTGCGGGTTGTGCGTCGCTGCACCGCATCTCTAACACACACAGCAGCCTCGTGAAGAAAATACACAACAAACAGTAGAGGAAGATGATGAAGATGCTTTGTGTAATCTCTATTTCTTGAAGTGCTCTTCCTCTTTGCGGGATATAAACACGCAGCGTCAGAAACATGGAGCCCTTACCTTTGTGGATAATCCATCATCTCCTGCGGGTCAGACTCCTTTACACCCTTCACCCCCAAAAAAACTAAACAAGTCCCCCACTTTCTTCACGTGATTTCATGAAAGTAATCCTTCCATCCAGGAGTGTGATGATCCTTCATTCCCACGAACATATAATATACAAGTAGAGCCACGTATATAGAACATGGCGCGCGCACAGTGAAGAAGCCTCGCGCAGACCATCTCCCATTTTGGGATAAAATAAATAAATAATGACGCAGGCATCGCCTCAACAACAACACGTTGCATAAGCAAAGAGTCGAGAGGAGAATACAACAGGGTTGTGTTATAGTGTTAAGTGAGTGAGCGCGTGGAGGAAGAAAAAAAACACAGCAGCTGCAATATAACCTCATGGGAAATAAGTTCCCGTTCCTGCGGCCCACGTGACCGCCAGCAGCCAATCCGGGAGCCGGGAGAGTCGTTAAACTTTCATGGCAAAGTTGTAAATTTTCATAAACAGCAGCCGTGTTTTATTTTCGTTCTTTAGACGCCGCGGTACTCGTCGCCATCTTTGTTGTGTGTTTTTTGGGGTCCAGGCCCGGAGATGTTTTGGGGTTTGACGCAGAAGCAAAAAGAAGGAGAGGAGGATGTGTGGAGAGATTTGTTCTGGATGTGCACAAGAGAGGAAAGGTCTGTGCAGCTTCTTATTGTTCTCTAAAGACAAAGCTGTGTTGTTATGAAGCTGTAATCTTTAATATGAGATTATTAGCTGATGCGGGCTTCAAGCCTCCTTCATCCGAAACGTTTTCTGGTCTCTTTCTGGTCTCTTTCGTCTGATTCACACACCTAAAGAATCCTTATTTCTGCTTAAATAAAAAGGTTTCAGGCAACCAAAAAAGAGAGAAAAAGATCTGTATGTGCTTTAAAGATTATTATGATATTTAAAAATGGAGGATTTCTGCTGGTTGAGTCCTGAGGGATTTTAAGGTCACACAACAAAATAAAAAATAACTCCAAGCGGCTCATTCTTTGCCATTTTTTCTATTAAAATAATCAGAACGACATTAATGAAACTCCCGTCTTAAAGTAATGCAGTCATTCGTTAAAAAAAACGTGTTTCTTCTTTTTGCTATTGTTTCCGTTTAGTTTTGCTTAAAAATTCTCTTCTTTAGTTGACATCTGGTGACTTCTACCAACAACGAGGGTTTCCGGCTTTAATAGACGCAATAAAACCATAAATTCCTGAAATGCAACACATTCATCCTCCGCGTTCATTTGTTTTTGTCTCCAGAAGACACAAACTCAAACAAAGTGACGGTCGTTTCCCTTTAAATGTTGTATTTGATTAAAAAAAATATGTACAAAATAAAGTTTTAACTGTATTTCAAAAATAAAAGTCTAAAATAAAACAATTTCGGTGCATCTTTGAATATATTTACGTAAATAATAATCATAATCAATAATAAACATCCCTAATGTTAATAATATCTATATAAACAGGCCTTCTGAGTTTATGCGGAGCATTTTACGTGTTTTCGTAATATTTCAGTTAAAAAATTAAACCCAAAGCCTTTCTCACGAAAATATTTTTAATTAAATCTCTTTCGATTCAAATCAGTCTATTAATTTACGTTTTAGACACAAGATTAGACGAGAAAAGTTTTTTTCTCTTGATATCAATTTAATATAATCCTGAACAGTTGGAACTGATCTTTTCTATCTTTACTAAACACTTTATATTACAGGATGGACCAGCTTGAGTTGTTTTTGTTTTTGTCTTTTTCTTTCAAAACAAAAGAAACCGGATGCAGAGATCCTGTAAAACTTTATGGCCTCTTTAATGAAACCACTCAAACACCACAAATTTATTTTAGAACATGAATTATTAACTTTGCAGGGAAATTTAATTATACGAACAACATCATGATAATAAAATAAAAAAATGCCACCAATAACAAAATACTAATATATATATTCTAAATATGCAAGCATAAAATAATGTTTTTTTCTTGGAAAATGTAATAATAAAAAAATAAAACATGAAGGAAAACAATGAAACTAAATCACATCTTAAAAAAAGATTATTTATTTAGTGCAAAAGAAAAAGATTTTCAAACCTTGAATCGAATGCCCCTGAGAAAAGAGGTAGAAGGCCTTTATTTTTTTATATTCCTTCACTTCTCTTCATATAGGGTTTAATCTTAACTAATAATACTTTCATATTCATTGGGTTTTCATATCAGCTCTCAGTGAGTTTATTAGATTTCCTTCAGAGGAGCTGATCACACGCCATGCGGTGTTAAATAAGACTCGTCTGCTTTTATTTTGGCACTGAGGTTCTTTGAGAGGATTCATCCCTGCAGAGCAAAACGTTCACAAACATTCGTAATGAGGCTTAAAGTGGCAGCAGAGCAAACGGCAGGAGTCCAGATATAAAACATGAGATTCTTCAATGGGCACAGTGTGTTTTCTTTATGTTCGCAGCTCACAGCCTCTCCTGCATCTTCACTGGTTTTAATCCGGCTCCTCACTGGTTTTTACTGGGCTGCTGCTGCTGCTGGGCGGCTCTGCGGGACGAGTTGCGGACAATGTGAGAGAAGCCGGTCCTCCTGACCAGAGGGGCCGCGGTGGAGATGACCAGGAGGCCCTCCAAGGCGGGGTCATGGGGCCAGTAGGCGCAGCGCAGGCCGCCTCTGGGGCCCGGGCTCAGGACCGGGATGCTGGGACGGGACGGGACGTCCTGCCGGACTCCTGAAGAGGAGACAAGACCACGAAGCTGAAAGCTGGGCTCACGGACATCAAGCAGGAGGATTTTACTGTTGTTTAAAGATGACAGATGTATTTATCACTGGGAAAGAGTGCAAATAAATATCAGTAAGAACATCAACAGACATATAAAAAATATACTAAATGCCAAAAATATCCTTTTAATTGTTTAATAATGTGGCTCCAGCCTGTTTATTCCATATATATTTATTTAAAATGCCAACAAAATTCTGTGCAATAATATGAATAATACACATTTTATATCTAAGTTAAGAATTCAAACTAATTATTAAAGTTAAATGATGTTGATACTGTTATGTTGTTTTATGTTGTTTATATGTTGATCTCTTTTTTTAATTTTTAACTGTTTTTGCACTTTATTACATTTACTTTCTGTCGGAGAGTAGAGAGACATCATTTCAAATCTTCTGTACGTTTGCACAAATGGAAGAATTGACAAATAAAACTGACTTTGACTAATTGCGTAACAGATGTGAGAAGAAGAAGATAGAGGTCAAAGGGTAAGTTTGAAGTGCTATTTCTTCACTTTTTTTTTGTTTTGCAATAATAAAGAAAACATTTTCAACACACGCTATAGTTTTGTTTCCTCCATTTTTTCCGTTTTCAGTCAAACATACAAGAAATAGGTCAAACGGGCCAAAGCGGCTGGAAATAACTCCTCAATCCAAAGACGTAGGCCTTTAGTGTACCTGCCCGTCGGGTCGAGGTGAGCAGAGGTGCGTTTACCTGGCCAGTGAGAGCAGAGGTGTGTTTACCTGTCCAGTGAGTCCTCTGGGCGCCGTGGCTCTCGGGCTCCGGCGGGTTCAGGCTCCTCGGGTCCATCGGGGGCCTCTGCAGGCGGGGCTGCAACACAGTAAGATATTTAAATTCTGCTTCCTGGTTTCACGAGCGATGAAAGTTATCAACGACGTTCACTTGAAAACAATGAGGAGAAATCTCAGCTGTGAACACGTTTTTTAATGATATATTTCGGATTTGATGAAGTGATTTACTATTAAATGTGGATTCACATAATTTCTACACTTTTAAAACCTGGTTTCATTTGAAAACATTTCTCTTACATATAATCCTTTCAAATCGTATAAAAGCAGAGCTGCAACGATCAGTCGACTAATCGCTTCAGTCATTTTAAAAGCAATAATGACAAAATATTCTCTGATTTCTGCTCCTCAAACGTGTGAATCTGCTGGTTTTCTTTGTGTTAAACGACAGTAAATTGAATGTTTTTAGCTTTTTTTTTACTCTTGATCAGAAGAAACAAGCAAACTGAAGACATGAAGACTTTTTATCACTAATATTTAACATTTCTTGGTAGAAAAATGTATCGTTAAATTGATTGGTAATTAAAATAACCGTTAGCTGTTCGCTACAAGAGTGAAACTGTAAAACAAGTATTTTTTTTTTATTTACATCTGTAATAATGACTTTCTTTCCATTTCTAAAAAGGGCCAGTACACTTTTCATTGATTTCTATAACAATATAATATTAACTGTAATATAACTAATACTAATACTGTAATATAACTAATAACTATACCTGCTGTAGCGTCTGACAGCAGAACGGCTGCTGCTTTGTTCTTTGGGAGAACGGAGTCAAAGAGTCCAGCTGGAAGAAACCGAAAAGCAATTATTAAACCGACAACAAACAAACTCTAGTTGTGTCCACACCGGCTGCTTCTCTGAAGGAGAACTGGGTTCCTGTCGTCTGGGTTCCTGTAGTCTGGGTCCCTGTAGTCTGGGTCCCTGTCGTCTGGGTCCCTGTCGTCTGGGTTCCTGTAGTCTGGGTCCCTGTAGTCTGGGTCCCTGTAGTCTGGGTTCCTGTAGTCTGGGTCCCTGTAGTCTGGGTTCCTGTAGTCTGGGTTCCTGTCGCCTGGGTTCCTGTCGTCTGGGTTCCTGTAGCCTGGGTCCCTGTAGCCTGGGTCCCTGTAGTCTGGGTCCCTGTAGTCTGGGTCCCTGTAGCCTGGGTCCCTGTAGTCTGGGTCCCTGTAGTCTGGGTTCCTGTAGTCTAGGTTCCTGTAGTCTGGGTTCCTGTAGCCTGGGTCCCTGTAGCCTGGGTCCCTGTAGCCTGGGTCGCTGTAGTCTGGGTTCCTGTAGTCTGGGTGCCTGTAGTCTGGGTCCCTGTCGTCTGGGTCCCTGTAGTCTGGGTTCCTGTCGTCTGGGTCCCTGTAGTCTGGGTCCCTGTAGTCTGGGTCCCTGTAGTCTGGGTTCTTGTAGTCGGGTCTCACCTTGGTCTGCCTCCTCTGAGGAGCCGGTCTACTCTTCAGGGTGCTGGCCTCCTGTGGGACCCCTCCTCCGCCTGTCAGGCCCTGCAGCAGCTGCTGGATCTGGTCCACCAGCCCGAGGTCCTGCAGGAGTTTCTTCCTCTGGAGGAGACCGGCGACCCGCTGACGCTCCTGCTCCTCCTCGTCTGCCTCCTCCTCCTCCTCCTCTTCCTCCTCCTCTTGCTCCTCCTCCTCCTCCTCCTCCTCCTCCTCCTCCTCCTCCTCCTCCAGCTGCTGCTGCTTCTCCTCTAGGACCTCTGCCACGTCGGGACCCGGCGACGCACCGGACGGCGGGAGCTTCGGAGAGACGTTTGATTCAATTTGTTTTTGGATTGCCTCACTGTGTGTGAAGCCACCAGTATGCATTTACAATACTTATAATACGGAATTAGCAATTACTGTCACCGAATAACCCGCGATAACACTGTTTGTTTTTGCCCGTCTCGACAATAAAAAAAGATATTTGAATTTAAAATGAGAGACAAATTATGTGCGGGAATATTATTACAGCTAATTTAAATTGGGTATAGTCCATTTCCTCAAAGGGGGTCAGCCAGAATATGAAGCATTCATCACAGACAGAAGCAGTTTGACTCCCTCTGGTGGTTGGGTGTGGACACTGCGTCTGTGAGGAGGAGGACAGCCTCACCAGGTTGTGGGGTTGCGTTGGTTCTCCTCGGGGTTTGAACCTCTCCCCCGCTGTCTCCCCCTGCAGCTCTCTCCTCCGGCCTCCCCTCTGCTCCCGCTCCTTCTGCTCCTGCTTCAGACGCAGCTCCTGCAGCTGATGCCTACACACACACACACACACACACACACACACACACACACACACACACACACACACACACACACACACACACACACACACACACACACACACACACACTAGCATCTCTGGTGTCAAGATTCATAGATGTTTGTATTGTCACATGCACATTTAACAGACTATTAGTCTTTGCTTACTCCACAATTACAATAAGAATAACTTTTAACTAAAATACAAAAAAGGAGGTAAATGCTCATTGTGTAAAACATTGTTTAAAGCCAAAGGATTTTCTAGAATAATATTTAATGTAAAATAAATCCCTTTTTACTCTTCAAGCTAAACCTCACGTTAAAGTCATTCTCATAAAAAGGACAGAAATAAGAGCAAGCTTCCACCAAAGTACATTAAAATATCTCAAACTTTTCCCATCTGCATATATCTTGTATATAATATAAAAATTACTGCAGTGACGTCAGTCAGGTATGAATCGCTCAAGTTGTTTGTGTTCCTTCATTCTTAATTGAGTTTACATTTTAAATCACTGAATGTCCAATTCTGCCTTTATATTACTCTCTCACATTAGAATTGTGGTTCCTTTATCTTAATCGTGGCACTTCCTCTGTTCTCCAGACTTATTTTAAGAAGATTAAAAAAATTAAACCATGTCAGATTGATTCCTTGGTTTGTTCCTCACTGATAAATCGAGAATCTATGAAAATAAAATACAGTATTTTTCTTTTAAGACGTGTGAAGGAAGATCGTCAACCTGCTGTGTCTGTGTTTTCTCATCTCATGTTGGCCTTGGTGGTGTTCCAGGTTTTTTGGTGTGGCACATATATTTTTCAGGACCCTGGTAGTTTGCAATTTGTGAATGAAATGATGTAATTATTGGAACTTGTCGGTGCCAACGTTGAGTAGTAAATTGCAGAAAAAGCGACTTAATGTGCTTCAAGTGAGTATAAGATGTCAGCCTTGTGTTTTAGTAAACCAGCGCCACTCTCTCTCTTTTTGTTTGTGCTCTGTCTGGACCTTTCACACAGTTCCTGTGAGCTCGACAGCAGCCTCTGCTCTCCACAGGTGTTGGTACCTGGCGCACTCCTCCCGGGCCTTGGACGCCGCCGTCTCCTGGAAGAGCGAGCCGCTGTGTTTGAAGTACTTGTCGTATTTGTCCCCGCCCTCCCTGGGGTAGATCCTCTTGAAGCCTCCCAGGTGCTTGGCCTCGTACCGCTCCATCTGCTCCAGCGTGGCCGCCTGGCACTGACGCAGCTCCTCCGTCCTGAACACATGCACACGGTAACCGTGAGGAGGGAAACGGGTGCGTGACCTTGAGAGGAGGAGGGGTCACATGATTGGTGACGGACAGGACTTTACCTGGCCTCTCTGGAGATGTTTTGCTGCAGCCTGTCCTTCACCCGGCGTCGCTCCTCCTTGGTGATCTTGCGGCGGTCGCAGGCGCCCAGGTTGATGAGAGCCAGCGTGTCGTAGAGCAGCGCGTCCTTCACCTCGCGGTCCAGCTGCGAGTCCGTGGTGAAACTCGGGGAGTGATTCACCTGGAAACACACACACAAATACAAATATAGTGATCAATTGTGTGGATTTCCTGAGTAACATTTTAATACAAACTCACTTAATACTCAAACTCAGACAGATTCTGTTCAAAACCACACACGTTTACTTTAAATCTGAGTGTAGATCCTGAAGTCTATAAAGACTATGAACTATGTCAGGCTGGATTTAAGATACTTTTCTTTTTATGATGCGCAAGACATGTAGAATATTTCCAGTTGATGGATGATGGTGCAGCTATAAAAACACATGGAGCGTTGGGTCTGAATATCTCACACATCTTGTGTAACTTAAGCAAGCTGGTTATAATTTATACTGTCGGACGGTGAGGAACCAGATTAAAAAGGGTTAAATTCAGGGGTTGAAAGCATGAATACACTTCGTAATGAAACAATTCTGTCCTCTAAATTGTACTTAATACAGAACTTGAGAACCTGGTATTCACAATCTGCATATTTCTGTCAAACAGGGGCGGCGGTCCTTCACCTCCAGCACCCAGGGTCTGAGCCGGTGGTCCAGCAGCACGTCGAAGCCCAGGATCTCGAAGCAGGCGCTGCCGGTGGTGTGGTTTGGAAAGCACGTGTGGTAATTGTGCTTGAGGATCGGGTGAGCGGAGATCAGAGTCTTTATGATCACGTCCTCGATGGCGCTCCACATCTCGTCCGTGTTGCAGCCGATGGACTCCAGGAGCTTGTTCAGGGTGGACAGCTTTCTGAAACGTGCAAATACATACGGAGCGTTTTAAGAGGCGTCGGTGCTGCGACACGACGAGCGTCGTCGGTGTGTTTACCGTTTGCTGCCGGTGTCCTCGTCACGGATGAAGTTCTCGCTGTTCTTGTTGATGGAGTAGTTGGTGAGATGCATGCACACGTCCTCCTAGCACGAGGGAGACGAGGGAGGAGGGAGACATTACACACAAGACAGAAATAAAACGTCTGTTATGAGAGCTGCAGTGATTTATAGAGGGACCGAAAAATCATCTGCAACAATTTTATAATTAAATTATCGTTGAAGCAAACTTTGTTTAAACAAAAATCGATTTCAGCGTCTCCGATGAGAGTGTTTTCTGTGTTTTTAAATGTTTCTGAATATCTTTGGGTTTCGAACTGTTGCTTGGACATAAAAATACATTTTAAAAAGTCACCATGCGTTTTGGGAAATTGTGATTCGAGGAAAAATAACTGAATAATGAAAGTAATAAAAAAAAGTTGCAGCCTTTTAAATAGGTGTATCTGCTGTGCTTTAGTCTTGTGTTTTTATGCAACCAGGCTTACATTCTGGCATTTTATTCCATGTCTTACTGTGACTTATTTCCAATGATCTCTTTTTATGTAATCACAATAATCCACATTATCTATTGTATTAACGATGAGACGACATGGTCATATGTGTACTTTTTATTGTAACGTACAGGAAAATGATAACAGTGACTCATTCCTGACCGTTAAGGTTTCAGGCTGGTTGTGTCCGTCTGTCTCTCAAAGCCCATCGGTTCCGACTGAAGACTTCTTTAAAAACGTCTCATAAATACACGTGTAGTTTTTAAATCAGACCTATTTTCATCCGCGCATTAATCCACATCTGGTGCTCTGGTGAGTATTTGTGGCAGCAGGACGGCGTGATGAAGGCTTTGACACACACACACACACACGCTGGGACACCTCTCACCACGTTGCCGTGTGCCGGCTCGTTGTACTTGGTGGTGCAGAAGCGAGTCAGTCCCTCCTTGAACATGAAGATGCTGAACGGGTCGCACGACGTCACCAGCACGTAGATACGCAGGTCGAACTTGTAGCCGTCGATTATAAACGGCTGAGGAGGGAATGGAGAACGCGTGTGAACTTCATCCAGTGTGTGTGTGTGTGTCTGTGTGTGTGTGTGTGTGTGTGTGTGTGTGTCTGTGTGTGTGTGTCTGTGTCTGTATCTCTGTGTGTTTATTTGTGTGTGTGTGTGTGTGTGTGTGTGTGTGTGTGTCTGTGTCTCTGTATGTTTATTTGTGTGTCTGTGTGTGTGTGTGTCTGTCTGTGTCTCTGTGTGTTTATTTGTGTGTGTGTGTGTGTGTCTCTGTGTGTTTATTTGTGTGTGTGTGTGTGTGTGTGTGTGTGTATGTGTGTGCGTGCGTGTGTTGTTTTCACATCCAGAAGTCTTGATTCCAACCCACAGTCATCTAGAACGTATACATAGCATGTGTGTGTGTGTGTGTTTCTGTGTGTCTCACCGTGTGTGTCTGTGTGTGTGTCTCTGTGTGTGTGTGTGTGTCTCTGTGTGTCTGTCTCTGTGTGTGTCTTTATGTATGTGTGTGTGTGTGTGTGTCTGTATGTGTATGCGTGTGTGTATGTGTGTGTATGCGTGTGTGTGTGTGTGTGTGTGTGTGTGTGTGTGTGTGTGTGTGTGTGTGTGTGAGAGAGAAAGGAGAATACACGCCGGAGGGATATAACATATTTGTTGATGTATGCTAAATGTATTGGAATGGCAGTGAAAGAGAGTGAAAGAGAGAGAGAGAGAGAGAGAGAGAGAGAGAGAGAGAGAGAGAGAGAGAGAGAGAGAGAGAGAGAGAGAGAAAGAGAGAGAGAGAGGATCAATAGCTCCTCACCCTGGAGATGTAAACCTGGCAGATCATGTGCTCTCCAGGCTGAATGTCTTTAATGGACCTGGTGATGACGATGCCTTTGCCTTGGCAGCCGGTGTCCGGCTTACAGATGTACGTCTTGCTTTTCTTTGCCCTGGTGTAAGCTTGGAAGTCGCTGTAACTGCAAAGCACAGTTAGGATCCTAACACACACAGAGGAAAACTAAACGAAAGAGACACACAAAAAAGGTGTAAACTGACTCTGCAGGAAGGCACCACGTCCTGGGGAAGATGTTGTAGTCTTTGGGGAAAAGCTTGAACATGCGGTTCATGTTCCTCGCCAGTAAATCTTTGCGGCAGATCTCACTCATCCCAGGGAAGTGGTTTATTTTCTGCAAAAGACACACACACGTGTTGACAGGGGAGGTCCGCGTGAGATATGACGAACTAAAGCGCCGCACCTCATTCGATCGGAGAGGAATCGTCGGTCGTGACCTGCTCGCTACTTCCTGCGCTGAATTACTCAATTAGATTACAAATTGATTGCTCGGGCTGAAAAGCTGTTATGAGCAATGAGAAAATGACGCAATCTCGTAATCTGTATGGAAATGTATGTGTTTTATTATTTCCCGGGTCGGGCATATTGAGCTGCGGGGCATTTAAATGACATGTAAGGCTTTTACAGTCTGACAGAGCAGACGGACATCTCCCCACGCCGTTCATTTAGGTCACACACACCAACTGTGTGTGTCACCTAAATGAATGGCGTCCAGTTTAATTTGTCTTCTGTAACGCAGGTGCCGCCGTGAGCGGATTCGCTCTGGAATACCTGGTAACGCTTCATGTCCTTCACGCGCTCCAGAGACACGGAGCAGTCGGTCCAGAAAAGTGTCCAGTCGTCGCCCTCCATCACCTCCCTGAGGCCGTACCTGCAAGCGGCGCGGCGCACTGAGACCAACACACAAGGAGTCTTTTCACCGCGGGGGGTTTATCAGCGAAGGGAATGCGTTTGTAAAAGTTCAGCCAATGAGCACTGATCTAGGAGCTGCTGATGTACAGTACATGGCCAAATATATGTGGACACACGAACATTGCATCCGTGTGTGGTTGTATAACGGGGGTCATTGTCATGTTGCAACAGGAAAGAAACACAAACTGTTGCAAAAGTTCACAAATTGCCGAGAATATAAAAATAATATATGTATCTGTAGCATCAGAATTTCCCTTCAACCCTGAACTGAAGCTCAGCCTAAGTTCAATAATTGAAATCTCCCTCACTCTCTCACTCTTACTGCTGCTTCCTCTCAGTCAGCCGATTGGGGGCTGCCTCATTTGGTTAAATGAGTAAGACCTCACCAAATAGTGAGGTCTATTTGATTTGGTTTAAACCAATCTCTCTGTTGATGTCAGCTGTCATTTTAGGCAAAATCTCGGCCCTCAAGATGAAGTCTCTCCTGAGACGTGGACCTCCTGTGGAGTCGAGGGCCGTCCACATACTTTTGGCCGTGTAGTACATCGTCTCTCACGTCTGTAAACTATAAATAGTCGGGGTGGTGCAGAGTAATGCAGATATCTGCACGTAAGTAAAAACAGATGATATGGGAACGTACCACTTTCATATTTGCAGTTAGTGAGGTTGATCCAGAGTCATCTGGAAGAGAAGAGAGACAGAAAGAGGGACAGACATCTGCTTTGCTGCAAGGAGCTGCGAACGCCTCATCACGCTCATCTGTGAGTGAGGAAACTAAAACCTGGGAGCTCCAGAGCAAGTCTCCCAATAGCCGCCAGGCTGCTGGAGGTAAAGTACAAATGGAAGGAGATCCAGACGTTAAGTACCTCCTCTTGCTTTTCTTCCTCTTCTTGTTGTTGATGGGCGGCGGGCTGCGAGTGCAGGCTTCGGTAGGGCTTTCTCCGCCTTCTCCCTCTCCCTCATACTTATGTGCCTCTTGGTTTCTGTCTGCACCGTCCACAGGTAGACCCATCCTGGAGGTGCACAAACACAAACAAACGCAAAAAGCTTATGTGTTAGTGGAGGAAAACTGGCCCATTTTTTGGCACTCGTCTCCTCTTTTACGCGGTCTGTTTTTTTAATGGCCGCTGCTCTCAATGAAACTCAATTCAAACGGAACAGAGAACAAGCTGTAAGTGCACGCATGGACTCATGTTTCCGTTTCCATTTCTCTCATCAGCTGAGTGCTCTGGCTGTCGCTGCGTTGTCACACGCCGACATTCAAGAGTTATTGTGGCAGGACGGCTACATATAGAGAGGGGGGATTAACGCCAACGCCAAACAGAACATCAATTTGAATGCTTTTTATGATATTAATACCAAAAGGAACACCAAGAGTAGTCAGTGAGTTCAACAATATGCTGATACGACTTTAGATATCTCCTCTTTTCCCTCTTTATGTGATATTGAGTGTCCTTGTGATGGGTTTTTGTGAGCAGTCCACTTCTTCCATTTTCCATTAACAGCCATATTAAGGGAGTTCTTGTGATTGTTCTTCTTGGTCACCACTAATTAACAAGATAATAGTCCTCCTCCTGTTCTATACTTTAGCTAAATACATTCACAACCTCGTATCACTTTTAACGCTCAAATTGTTCCCTTTTTTTCCTGAACTTCCCTGGAAAACATGTCCACCGATGTCATCAATAAGACGAGCAAGACTAACAACGATTTCAAAATCTACGGTTATTTGTTAATGTGCTGTTGGTGGATACTATTCTCCCACAATGCAATGCAAAAATGAAATGGAGGAGTTGCCCACAGTTGGGAAAGAAAAAAAAAGAAATCAACTAAATTGTGGATGATGTTGAAATGGCTCCAGAGAGATGAGGTAAAACACAGAGCTACCAACTCTCACGGTTTCGCCGTGTGACACACGCTTTTGCTGTTTTCAAACACACTCACGCCACACAACCAATTTCTCAGGGCAAAAAAAAATTCAGATTTTGGGCCGAGGCGCGTTGGTTCCTTTTCAAACTCCCCGACGATAGATGGCGCTATGGAGCGCATCTGTAAACCTATTCGCTGCATAGACATCCTATTTACCCCAAAGCAGGGGCGGACTGGCTATGGGGAACATCGGGGAAATCCCCGGTAGGCCGAAGGCGTTGGGCCGGCCCACCTCCGTCATCAAGCAGACCTGCCTCTGAGATCGCCGGCCACAACTATATTCTATGGCTCAGAGAAAATGTTAAATTTACTCTAATACATTATATATTTTGATCGCGCTGTGATCACTGACTGACATTTATAGTAGTCCTCCCGTCCCTACTCAAACTCATGGTTTCCACATCCAGCAGCATGCAACACTACTGATCGCGATCTGTATTCACATTCATGGTTTGGATGTTGCTTGCAGGTTTTCAGGATATTCTGCCATTCATTTAATCCAGACCGCCGGCACTCCAGCAGAGTTGAAACGTACATTTAAGTTTCATTTTCGGGGTAACGTTATCACGTAACCTCTTGACTTGTGTCAAGACTAAGAGGCTCAGACGCACAGACGGATGTATCCGGTCATTCTTCTAAATAAAACATAATTTTCGATTATTATTTTTTTTTCATTCTTTCTGTGCGGCCCGGTACTAAGGGGATCTTGCGTCACTCGTTCGCAGACGTAGCCGCTTTTGAGTGTGATTCAACAGCATGGCACCAACGCGTAGATCCTTTAAAGGAGTATACTGATATTGTTTTTATTACCATGTTACTGCACCTGGGCTGGCAGAGTTAGTTTAGGTTCTGTTACTGAACTTATTGTTTTGTTATGCACCTTCAACATCCCTACATACACACACAGACACACACACACACACACACACACACACACACACACACACACACACACACACACACACACACACACACGCACAGCATGCATCACTACTGATACCACTGATGTTCACACCCCATCATATATTCTGTTCTACAATACAGCTCATTCTAATTCTACCCTCTGATTCCAGTTTCTTTATTGTGTGGTCTTTCTCTGCTGACATTTATTCCTTAAGGCTCTGTAGTTATACATATCATCTGATACTAGCCCAGAGTTAAGCATATTTATCTAGCAAACTATACCTACCTTGGAGTGTTACAATAGCCAGTATCATTTTATTTCATGTGTCCATCCTGGCAAATTGGTGGAGCTAAATGCACCAACGTGTGTGGCTGCGTGCGCGGCAAAATTTTGGTCACCCTCGACAAAATCTCACTCCAAGGTTCTTTGAAAAGTTGGCAGCTCTGAAAACAAAAGACAGCCCTAAGTCAAAACGTCAAAAAGTAATGAGGATAAAGTGGTTAATGTTGATTTTCTTGTATACTGATTATTAGCATGTAGTTTGTATTACTTGGGATGAAGTATGGATTTGGGACACAGCTTCAGAGTCTACATGCTATTGGCTTTAGCTAAATGCTAACGTTTGCATGCTTGCAGTTAGCGCTCGCTCAACACAAAGTACGTTTAACACTGATGGGAATGTTTAGGCAAGTTTTGTTCCACTGGTTCGGTTAATGTCTGTCTGCACTCTGAGCCGAGCTCGGTGGCCAGGAATCGTTCCAGCAGCTTCTCAACTGCTGGCCTCGGCCTCCTATCTGGTGTCTTGTGGCGTTGAAGTTGAGGTCAAGTTAGCATCTGGTAATGATCGTGATCGTGGTGGCATTAAGGAGGGACATCCCAGGTGCACTGTGCGAGGTCACGGTGCCGGGTTGCCGTATAACGATCTGGATAATCCTGGCCCCGAACTGTGAGCTTCACACTGGGCCGAGACGCCTCACTGACCTCATGCCCGATACGGTTACAAGGATTCCTCCAAGGTTCTCCCTCAGCCTGCAGCAGGTACGAACAACACCTCCGTACATCTGTCCTCACGCAGACACGACCGGACTCAGTGAGAACGACTCTAACTGTTCAGTGTCACTACACACGTCTAGTTTACTTTAAAACTACCAAAGGACGAGCACTAAACACTCAAACAAGTTGTTCATTGAAAGGGATGCACTCGCCATTTTAGACAGAGAGCTTGTGTTGCTGAGGATGTTGTCACGATCTGATTAATTAATATAATGACATGGAAGAAAAGACAAAACTTTAAATTCTCTATATAAAACAAAAAAAAGCCTGATTAGCAGTTATTAAAGTGAACACACATAATGAATGCAGCAACTAACAATTATCTTTACTATCAAGTACATTTATATAAATGTGCAAACATAGAATTGTTCCCAAATCCCAACATCTCATCTTAAAACTACTATTTTTGTCTGACATCTGTCCAAAAGCCCAAAAGTAGTTTCTTTGCTAAAATATGAAACCGAAAAGCAGCAAATATTTACATATTATAGGGCAGTAAATGCTCTCTAAACTAAATGAGTTATATTTTGTTTAGGAAAATCAACATAATCTGATATTCGGTTGCTTAACTAATTGATTATTTGAATCAGTTATTTCTGCACACATCGTAATCACCTTGCCAGTTTAGTAGACACGCCTGAAGCTAAAACTGATGCAGTCTGATGCAACAACTCTGCAAAACCAATCCTCTGTTCGTGAAGATTATAACGTTCCGTCTTCGAGGTGAGGGATTTAACTTTGTGGTCATTTTGCAGGCTGCAGTTTGTTGAATTTGATCTAATATTTAGTCTGCCCTATAAAATACTATATTATTATTAGGTATATATTAATAACTAAATATTGGAAACGCCTCTGCGGACCAAGGAAGTTTGAGCTAATTGAACCTCATAAATTGGCAGCAGAGAGCTGGTTCACCATCACCGCCTTCCTTTGAGAAATGGCTCCTACTCACCTGCAATGCAAAGCCTACATTTGCGAGGACGAAGGAGTTGGAAGATGCCGCCCCGTCCGTCCGTCTCCACACACAAATCTTTGTTTCAAGAGCCCTTAGAGACGCTGTCACACTCCTCAGTAGACACACCAATGAGCCACATCTCCACCGTCTGCCTTCTGGAGTCTGAAAAAAAAAAAGAGAGATAGTAGATGAGGATGGCTCAGTACAGATTGACTTACGCACTCAAGCATCGGGCCCAGCGGTGGATCTGGTGACCGATTGGAAACGGAGGGGACAAACACCTGATCCCCTCTGACATGATGGAGAGAAAATGAGCAGGAGACCTCAGCAGGGGGCGAGAGGAGAGGGACGGTCCCCGACACCTACTACCTGAAACAGGAGAGCTGTTTGTCAACGCCCAGAGTTGTTCAATTTAAATCTGTGCTGAAAAGCGGTGTGTGTACTATTGTGTGTGTGTGTGTGTGTGTGTGTGTGTGTGTGTGTGTGTGTGTGTGTGTGTGTGTGTGTGTGTGTGTGTGTGAGTGAACAGGCTGGACATCCATCTTGTTCGCCAAGTTGAAATGGAGAACCTTCAGTTGAAGCTTAGCTTTCCATTGAAGACATTAAAAATGGAGCACGGGCCGAAGGGGAAACGCTGGTGCCAGAAGAAAAGAAAGTATCTTGTGTGTCCCAGTTGTCACGACAGCCAGTCGGGTATCAATCAGATAACAGAATGAGGCTGGACGACAATATAGTCATCCAGATTAATCAAACAATCCACGTTAATAAATCATCAGTTGACATCAAACACCCTTCCACACTGACTTATCTACCTTTCTGTTGACATGTCATGACTGTATATGAGGGTATTTAAACTGTGTGTGTGTGTGTGTGTGTGTGTGTGTGTGTGTGTGTGTGTGTGTGTGTGTGTGTGTGTGTGTGTGTGTGTGTGCACAGGCAACATGAGCTCTCCTACAATTACAGAGCAGAGCAATCCTAGTTTGACATGAAGATGGTGTGTTTTTAGATATGAAAAGGTCGGGAGGAGAAGTTCATGAGCTCTTTTCTCTTGTATGAATAAAGTGTGTCTTCTTTGTGTTAATAAATAAATAAAGCAATGATACACAACATGTGTTGTCATTTTTGTTTCCTCTGAAAACAGCTTTGTGAATTGAATAAATTGACTTTTTAACTTAACTTAACTTAAATATGTTTAATATGCTTTGGGCTCCTCACTAGTATTCACAATGTGTTTCTCGTTGACTTTCTGATATAATAACACACGTTTTATTGAACTTTCTATCTGCGTGAGGCTGCTGCACGCTGACCTATATATGGTTGCTATAGCGCGTCGCTATAGTAACGGAACGCTGGCCTCTCCCAGGCTAATGGTCGACGAGCGAGACGAGAAAACGTAACATTACCGCGAGCGTGTCCTCTCGGTACCGGTCCGGTTACACCGACCGGTCAGCCCTTTGTAGTGCTGCTGCTGCTGTTGTTGTTGTTATTGTTGTTGTTGTTGTTGTTGTTGTTGTTTCGTCTTCTTTGCTGGACGCACAGTGGACACGTAACCGAGAAATGTAAACATTTGCGCGCGCCCCGCGCTGACCATTTCAGATGGAACGTCCCCCGGTGCGCGTTTAGCCAATCAGAAGCCAGTTGTGGGAGAGGTATCGCCTCTGATTGGTTGTCGGCTCACCGATGAGAAAAGATGCGTTCACAAGCTGCAATAGTTGCACATGCAAGGAGTTTGACGAGGTGAAAGGTGCATAACAATAAACATAGGTATAGAATAAAACAATACAAATAATAAAAAAAAAACAATAAAGATAGACAGAATACAATAATACAAACAATAAAAACAACATAGTGCAATAATGGAATTGTTTCCTGTTTGTTTGCATTTCTTTTATTAGCATTATTATTTGATATATTTTGTAAATATATATATATATTTTTGAAACTTTATTATTGTCTGACAAATCTAACTTTTGTATTTATGTATAATGTTAATATATCTAAATGAATAAAGATGTAAGTGAACAAAAACATTGCAATAGTAGAGACATCATTTAAAGATAAATATGGTAAACAACAACTAGCAGTACTTTAAAACAAGTATATATTATAAAATATATAATATATATAACATATATTTTAATAAGAAATGAAAAGATGTGCAAGGGAGTTAGTTGAAGGAAACTGTCCGAGGATGTAAGTGATCCACATGCAGCTGCTCCTTGCAGTTTCAATGTTTTTTCCATGGTAATTCTTGTATTTTTGGTCGGCGGTTCGATTCCCGGGCTCCTCCTGTCGTCAAAGTATGTGCGAGACACTGAACCCCAAAATGCTGGTGACCTCTGCGCTGAAATTCTTTTTACATAGTATCATCAGATGTCATGTTATTGCAGCATTCAGAGATAATAATTCAAATCAAGCAACAAAACTAATGTTTTCAGGCGTTATTAATCAACCCTTGACTTTGAAGATGTATCATACAATCAATACGTTAACAAGATTTATTTATTTTCAAGGTAGACTAAACCTTTGTATTGTTGAACGGAAATACCATCCAAAAACTGTCAGATATTTTTTTACGTTACACAATAGGTTTTCAACTTACTTTGATTTATTTTATTATTTATTATTATTATTGCTAAATTATAAAGGAATCTTATTTATATACATCTAACACAAAGTATTGTGTTGTTGTAAAGAGTTTGGATAAATGATAAACATTTTCTCAGCATGTAGCATCTTCATGGCCTTAATTGGCTTTAATTGACATTAATGGAGGTCAAATAGGCTTTATTTTGTCAACAACTCACTTTAAAACTATTCAAAAAAATCTTTGAGGAGACACTTTTTTTAAATTCATATACTTTCAATATTGGACTTGCCTCAGTGACGAAAAGAGCCACTAACAGGCACATACATGGGATTTGATATCCTTCAATCCAGTTAAAACATCCACACCTATATGAAAAGAATATAATATGATATCAGCCATGTGCTAATTATGATGTGAAACCTACTTGGATTTGTTAGTATTTAATTATATATTATAATAACCGTAAAGTCAGTTTTCAACTAAAAAGTGGCCAAATTCTCCTGTAACCAAATAAGACTGGATTCTATAATAAAGCCGATATAAGGATTATTAGAAGACATATTCACATATTTAATGATCAGGATGTGTTCATTGTCGAAAATAATTTAGCTCCCTCTTGTGCTTTTATGCCTTCCTGCAGAGGAGAGAAATAAATCGTTTTTTAATTGGCCTACATTACCCATAATGCAGCACACAGAACGTGACTTCTGATGTCTTCAAGGACAATCGGAAATAAGGGGCAATATCGCTGATTTGATGGAAAAGAAAAGAAAAAAACTACAACAGGGGTTGTTGATCAAATATAAGATAATAAAGTGTTGTGCTGCAGTTGTAGTACACATTGAGAAAGAGGTCAAATATATTAAATTGGAAAATAAAAGATCAGTAAGGTGTGAATTAAAATGTATGCCATTATATGTATTATACATTACAGTAAGGGTCGTATTTATATGGACAGATACAGCCTTTTCTTCAAAACGTCATTAAATAGTTTTACTGCAATGTTATAATCACTTTGGAAAGTGAAACAAGATCGATTTGAACGTCTGCATTTGAAAGCACCGGACGACTGTATGTGACCGAAGTTTGTGGCTTTATAAATGTCCGAGGAGCACCTGAATGCATCAGCTCCTGACAAGCGTAGCCGACTGTTGATGTCCGCGCGGACAAGTGACGACTAACATGTAAGTTTTACGTCTTTATCCGCACATTTCTTCTCAAATGTAGGTTTGTTATGACTTCCTGTGGCGAAAGCAACGTTTTCTATTATAAGTTAACATCATATAACGTCTCGGGCGGAGTCTCTTTGGCCAGCTTACTTTCGGTTTCTGTTTTTGTTCTGTTTTAGTCACGCAAAATGCCCTTTAAAGGTTTATACAACCGATTAAAAGTCATCTACAGGGATAGAGGAGTCATTTTAACTTAATGTTTAGCCATTTTCAGCGCTGGAAAAAAAGGTGTTTATCATTTAATTATGAGATATTATAAGTGCGCAACAAACAACAACAGGACGAAGAAAGCTAATAAAAAAAACACTTGGGCTGCTTTCTGTCACATCACCTGCGGGCATCAATCAGACTCCGTTTCTTCATCCGTGTTGATGTGTTTGCGGCTCAGCTCAGCATGGAGAGTCCCGCAGAGGCCCGCACCTTCTCCCAGGTTGTGTTCACGGACACCCCGCACTCATACCCGCCCGGCGCCGCGCTCTCCTGCGGCTACGCGCTCACCTTCCAGCAGAGCCCCCGGGACTGGGTGGGCATTTTCAAGGTGAGGAAACTATGTGGAAAGTAGAAAAAAAAAAAACTAAAAAAAGATCCAGTAAGTATTTTTTCTTTTCTTATGAGAAACTTAATGACTTTAGTATCTCAAGATAATGAATTATTATCTCAAAATAATGACATTTGTATATCATGTGACACATAATGACTATATATATATATATAGATATATATAGTATTTTTTTTTTATGAGAAACTTTCTCTGAATAATGACTTTTTCTCAAAACAGTTACTTCTCTGTTAATAATAATGACTTTATAGTACCTAAAAATAATGGCATTTGTATATCATGTGACACATAATGACTATATATATATCTCCAATATAAAGACTTAGTATCTCAAAATAATGACGTATCTCAAATAGTGATTTTAGTATTTTGAAATAATGACTTTTGTATATAAACATAATGACTTTTGTACATCAACATAATGACTAATATGTATATATATCCAATATAATGATATATCATTTTCGAAATAATGACTTATCTCAAAACAATAACGTAGTATCTTTTGTGTCTTTAGTATTTTGTCATATTAAACATTCTTATTATGACATCCAAGATCTTTTTTTAAATCACATTGGTGGAAGAAGGCATCTGTTGCTTTCACATCTCTGCGTTTCGTCACTGAGTTGTGTTGACTTTTCTCCAACAGGTGGGGTGGAGCACCACAAAGGACTACCACACCTTCGTGTGGGTGGAGCCGTGTCTGGACGTGGTCGGGACAGAGTCCACCGGGCGAGCTGTTTTTAAAGGTAGGAAGTAGTTTCACTTTTACCACAGGAGGAAAATGCTCAGTCATGTTCGTAAAATGAGTTTTTTTTTGACGTCAGATCCTCTGGCTTCGTGTTGTGGATCATATATCAAATTGTGATCCGTCACCACAGGTTAAAGTCTCCGTGTGAAAAAGAGTTTTCAGTGTCCCTCTGTTGTTTATCTCTTTTTTTTAATTGTCATGTGAGGTCCGGTCTGGATTTCCGAGAGAGAGATCTGTGACTATGTTCGCGTGACTTCTTAAAATAAAGTGTTGTTTACTTGTGACTCAACATTCCAGTTTATGTCCTCAGTGTGGACTTTGACTGTGAGCCGATTCTTTTTTTAACATATTGCTTCATCCCACAGATTTATTTATTTTTGAGAGGCCTGAAGAAGTGAAAGTATCCATCATTTCACAAGAAAAAGTCAAAACGAATATAACTTTTAAAATAATTCCTTGATTAATCCTGTGAGTATCATATCTGCCTCAGGACTTCCAGGCTGCAAACTTCTACTAATATTTTTGTTATTTACAGTTTCCTAAGTAGAGCACTTATTTAAAATGGAAGATATTTTAGAAGAATCTTTTAAACTTTAAGTCCTATACTTAAAGCCAGTGTTTGAGTACATGTAGCTCAACATTGAGCCAATAACTATTTTAAAAAAGTAGGGTTGTTGAATTGTTTTAATATAAATTATTAAATTGACAGAAAATAAATAAGCAACAATTTTGATAATCAGTTCATCTTTTCAGTTCAAACTATTATATTTTGTCTTCTTCTCAAATGGGATCATTTACTTCCTTTTTATTTCTGATATGATTGTAAACATATTTTTGGGGGTGTTGGACTGTTGACAAGCGATATTAAGACATAAAGAGGAGTTTTTAATAATTAGAATGAGCGAGTTTGACTATTTTCCAACATTTTAAATAAATCCACGCGTTGCTCTGTTCTCATCCCATCAGAGTACTACCTGCCCAAGGACGAGCTGGAGTTCTACCAGTTCTGCTACGTGGACGCTGCCGGTCAGGTGCGCGGCGCCAGCACTCCTTTCTGCTTCAAGAAGCCGGCGGGGCAAAGCCCGGAGAGCATCGGGGGGGAAGAGCTCCTGGTCATCATCACACAGGTACCGCATTCTAGCAGCTCGGCGGGGTCGACGACCTTGTTGTTCGTCAACCGATGATTAGAGGTCAAGAGATAACGGTGTTTTATTTGTGACGAAAACGTCAATAAAAGTTGCGCATTGATTCAACGTGTTTGTGTTGAAACCAGGAGCAGGTCGAACTGAGTCAACGTGAGAAAGCCGAGCTGCGGAGAGAGCTGGATCAGACACGTGGGGAAAACGAAACCTTAAAGAATGATCGACAGATGGAGCGCCGACAAGCCGCCGGCTTGAAGGTCGATAAAAAATAAAGGACACGTTGCGCAACAGAGGGACATGGTTAAATAGGAACTTTGATATTTAACACCATTTATTCCTACAGGAACAGAATGAACAGAAGGAGAAAGAGATGAGTCAGCTGCTCAAAGAAATGGATCAAATCAAGGAACAAAATGAACACCTGAGAAGCGCCGTACAGGAAAAGGGGAAGGAAACGGACCGCTTGAAGGTTTGTTTCATTTCTGGAGCTTCTGGAGGGGATTATAACCCTGTAATCTACTGTTTTCTCTTTCTTTTCTCTCACTGGTCACATTAGGGAATGTGGGAGCATTGTATTTGTGGGGTATAACATGTATCTATCAGTGCATGTACATATCTGTCACCCTCTACTGTTATTTTTTTTTCTGCTGAGAAACAACAAAACATACCACTGATATATCTATCTCTATTTGAAATATCTCCAAGTGCCTATATTTACTTTTTGATGTGCCTTGTTCTGTCTTGTGTTTGTGTATTGTGGAAAAGACAATTAAAAAAATAGGAACTTTGATATTTGACACCATTTATTCCTACAGGAACAGAATGAAGAGAAGGAGAAAGAGATGAGTCAGCTGCTCAGAGACATGGATCAAATCAAGGAACAAAATGAAAACACCGTGCAGCAAACGGTTTGTTTAAGTCCGTGAGTGAAACCGGTGCCGCGGTTTCAGTGTGAAGACTAACTCTGGTGTCACTTCCAGGAGGAGATGATGAAGCAGATAGAGAAGCGGCAACGAGACGCGGCGGAGGAGCAGAAACAAAGCTCCAGTCGAGACGCCGCGTGCAGAGAAAACGAGGTGAGATCTTTTGTTTTCTTCTTTTTTTAAATCTCTTCAGTCGTTAATTATTTTAAAAATACTTGCAGGGTTTTTATGGTCATGGAAAACCTGGAAAGGTCATGGAGTTTTAAAATGGTTATTTCCAGGCCTGGAAAAGTCCTTGAAATAAATAAAATCCCAAAAGTTTAGTAAAAGTCATGTAAATGTGTTATATTCATGTGTTCATGACGTTCATTTACGCTGAGTTTGAAATAATTAATATGCTTTTAAAAGAAAGACGCTCAAAATATAAGCAGGCATACATACAGGCATCTATATAAATGTTTATTCTTTTAATCAAACTATTGTCTCATTCATTTGTGTCATTTAAGGTTTACTGAATGCTTTGTATTCTTATTGTTTGTTTAAATACTACATTTTCTCACTTTTTACTGTTTACACCGAAATTTCACAAAATGTTTGGTCATGGAAACCCATTGGTCAAAATGTGTATGAACCCTGTACTTAACTTCACTCAATCAAAGTCAAACTTCGCACAGATACTCTTAACATATATAGCTATGTTATATATTAAATTAAAATATAGAAAATATAGTTACGATAAGAAAATACAACTTTAACTCTCTTTTTTTGTGTGCAAAATATATATTTTTTTCCTTTTCTGTGCAATATCATAAACCAATACACCAGTAACACATATATTATATATATTGTTCCCAAGGGTTTTCTGTATGTTATACCTTTTTTAATTATTCAAATAGGCCTTGTGGTTGAGGAGATAATCTGAATTTCGTATGGGTATATTAACCATTCGGATTTTCGTAAAAACAGGGCTTGATGCCATGAAGTTAAAATCCTGTACCGATCCTCCGCCTGTTAAACTCTGCAGGCGCACGTTCAGGAGAAGTACGACCGCGCCACGGTGAAGATCAACACGCTGCAGAAGGAGCGCGAGCAGCTGAGGGGCCGCGGCGACGCTCAGAGCGCGGAGATCAACACGTGAGTCGAGTCAGAGCGCTCCTATCGACTCGTCATCAAAGTAGAAACGTGTTGCGCTCGTTTTTCTGGCTCCCAACAGCTTCTTTTTTTTGTTTTTGTTTTTTTTTGTACGTGTGTTTTCAGGTTAAATTTTAAAATCAGAGAACAAGAACGGGAGCTGTTCAAAATGAAAGACGGCATCCAGCTGCTTCAGGTACGTCTGCGCCGCAATGTGATGTTTTAAAGGATAAAGCTGCTGTCATGTTATATCGTCTTGTTGAGAACAAATCCCATTACATGGGTTCTCAACCTTTTTTCAGTGATGTACCCCATGTGGAAAAAAGTACCCCCGAACTAGCGCAAAGCATTTTGGGTTGAAAAAAAAAAATGTAATACACATCGCTGTGCCATCAGTTTCTGATTTGAATTAGAATAAATACAAATCTGTTCAGGAACTTACACTTATTTGGATGCGCATTTTATACATTTTCTTTAAAAATCTCACGTACCCCATTTGAGAACCACTGCATTCGCACACGGGCTCCTACTGGAGATGAATATCCTCCAAAGCTCACAAAACGGCTCACAAATATAGAGACAGGTTAAATTATTCCAAAAACAAGCTGTTCACCAAACCGGAGAACGTAGAACATTTGTAGCGAACTATTTTGAGCGACGGATTAATCCACATTTGGTGCCTTTATTGCATGTCTTCCTGTTATTTATTTCTTAATATTATAACGATGCATCATATTTGTACTTTTCATTGTAACATCCAGGAAAATCACTCACTCCAGACGTTCAATGACAATGAAAATTGTGCATTTGTTGGGGACTATTTTCATTGGCAAATTAATCCACATTTGGTGCTCGAGTTTTGACGATTGAAGAGGAGCCAGTGTTTGTTCCTGCATTAAACCGCGTGTGTGTGTGTGTGTGTGTGTGTGTGTGTTCGTGTGTGTTCACCTCTTCGGCAGGTCGACCTTCAGAGCCTTGAGAAGGAGAAGCAGAGGCTCTCTGCAGAGCTGCAGATCTCGCAGAGCCTCGTGCACGACATGGTCGCCGTGAAGCGCGAGAGCCAGTCGCTACAAACGAGTCCGTCGGGGCAGAAGACGCCGCAGAGCTGTCCGGATGACAACCTGAGGGTGGGAGCAAATCCAAAATGACTAATAAGATGCTGACGTTCTTTTAAAAACGAGGCTGACTCGACCTCGTCTCCTTCAGGAGGATTGTCGGACGCTTGCCGGCCAGCTGCAGGACGCTCAGAGGAAGCTGGGGGCCGAGAGGGAGGAGACCAGAAACGCCAAGAGACGCTCAGAAATTCTGGAAAACGAGCTGCAGCAACTCCGGGAGCAGCTGAAGAAGATGGTCTCCACCTGTGAGGACGCACAGCGGATGAGTGGCAAACAAGAGGTAAACTCACAAGAGGTAAACAGTGTGTGCACTCGTGTGTGTGTGTGTGTGCACACTTGTGTGTGTGTGTGCACTTGTGTGTGTGTGTGCGCACTTGTGTGTGTGTGTGCGCACTTGTGTGTGTGTACACGTGTGTGTGTGTGTGCACTTCTGTGTGTCCACTCGTGTGTGTGTGTGCGCGCGTGCGTGCGTGATCAAATCCCTGCATTAGGTTCAAACGTCTCTCCGTCTTGGAGCTGTTACCTCAGGTGTCTAAACCCCGACTCGTCTCCCTTCCTTCTCTCCCAGCTGCAGCTCGTGGAAATGCGCGCCGCCATCGCCGAGGCGCGTGAAGTGCTCGCCGACAAAGACGCCAGGATAGAGGGTAAGGAACAGATCGTCACGTTGGTGACGCGCGAGAAAGAAGCGCTGGCCCGAGAGAACGAGGTGCGTTTACACAAACATCGCCTCCTTCCATAAAGAAACAAAGAGGCGGGCTTTGTGATTTTCAGATGCTTGTTTTGTTTCCCCGCCAGACGCTCGTGAGCGACATGGAGCGGCTGCGCAGAGCGCTGGACGACTTTCAAGCGTCTCCTCCCGCCGCCGCGCCGCGCCTGCAGCCGGACGACACAGCCGACAGCTGGCAGCAGCAGCCGGAGAACCCTGAAGAGATGAACCCGTATGAGAACGTTGGTGGTGAGTGACTGGACATGTCATTTTTAAATAGAATAAAACTACAAAAGTTACTTTGAGCATGTTTGTCTTGCAGTAGGAAAGGAAAGGTCCCTCATTGTGGTGCGTATATATTTGCTCACCTGAGGTTTTCAGATATCAGAGACTTCAATGGAGGTGAAGGAGTTTTCAACTGTAGTGTAAATAAAAATGGGCTTTTCCAGAAACTATGTCCCGGTTAGTTACTTGAGAGAATCAACATGACTAGATATTAGGGTTGGGCGACATATACATATATAAAGATATTATATAAGTATGATTTATATATACTATGATACAAAATAATTATCCATAGATGGCATCTACAATCACCCACTTCTACTTGACTTTTATACTTGAAAGTTATTCCAAAACTACAAAAACAATCAGGTTTCATTGATAATGAAAACAATCATTAGCTAAAGCCCCTTAAATAAACTGTAAATAAACATTAATTAAACTGGTGTGATTTTTTCCTTGCAGTAGTCCCTGGAGACACAGAGGAAGAGGTGAGTCCAATTATTTCTGTCCCGTATTATTAATAAAGCGGTCTATTTATATTAACGAGCTGAATGAACTAGAAGCAGCTGGACTGAGCGCGTGACTCGCCTGTTTACCGTTTTTTTGGCAAGGACCGGACACATAACCCGCTCCCTATTTCGTTACCGTCTCCGTTCCCCTGCAGTCTCTGGTGTGCCGTCTCTGCCAGGAGAGCTTCCCCGGCATCACCCAGGACGAGCTGGAGCAGCACGAGGGGAGTCACCGCACGTGTCCCTACTGCCCGATGCTCTGCGACGACATGCAGCAGTTCGTGTACGAGGACCACGTCTACGGCCACCAGCTGTGAGGACGACGGCGGGAGCCAAAAACACACAAAGGAACAGACGTCCGGTGTAGAAGAGCCACCGATATTATTATTATTACGCTCTTTTGCTGCAACTTACTTCACGCTTTACAGTATACTTTACAGTATGCTTTTTCCAAAGCATACTGTTTTTGGGGGGGTTTGGGGTTTCCTCCTGTCTTTAAAAGTCAAACAATTTTTCATTGAACAAATGAAGCCAAAGTGCTGAAATGTAAATAAGTCTGAATTTACTTATTTACACAGAATTTGCAGATGTTTACGAGTAGAGATGCACCGATCCATCGGTCGCATATCAATTATTTTTGCCAGTCAAATTACTTAAATCCATTTAGAAACAACTCAGTATTGTTTTAACTTAACCCCTTAATCGCCACAACTCTTCAGCACTAAAGTGTCTTTTTGAGTCGGTTTGGTGACGTAAAATGTCCGTGCATGAGGTGCAGCCATTGATTTATTATTAAAAAGTTGCAAAGTAATTAAAGTAAAATATGAAAGTCAGAGTCCAGCCCAGTCCTCCCTTTGTTTTGTATGAAATTAGCAAATTCTTATCCATTTAAAGAAACAAACGCAATTGTGAATCTGACTTCACTGTCGAAGTCAGCTTTCAGTTCGATTTTTTTTTTTTTTTTTTTATTCAACTCATTTAAAACCTCTAAAAGATGATTTATTTTTTTTTACTTATAGTATGCTTTAGAAAATAAAAAGGCAGTTATATATATAATTAGTAAAAAGGCTTAAACATTATTTAACTGGAATGGTCTTCTTAAAAAAGATTATATTATCATTTTAAATAATGTGTGTCACATTTAAAAATGAATATTTTAACCACAATTCTTAATTTACAGCATAACTTTGCACTCTTCAGGGGAAACGGATGATTGTGTGGATTCAAGTGTTTATTTAACTTCAGTTGGAGACTGTGTGAGGGCTAGCGATGTAACAAGAGAATGTCTGGAAACGGTTCTGCTGAAGTGATAAATAAAAAAACAAGTGGTAGAATGTGGCAGATTTTAAGTTATTCTTTATATATGAAAAAAAAGTACATGTTTGTCTGTGCGTTGATATCCGTGAAGTCCGCGTGCAGCGCCGTGTGGAATAACGAGAGTGTCCTCATTGCATCGTCCTCCAGAAAATGTTTTTTAGTTTAGTCTCCACGTCCTCGTTCTCCGACACGTCTCCGGTGGTCTTCCTCTCAAGGCGTCATCTGATTGGCCTCCTCCGGTGTGATGTCACGGAAGGTGATCTCGGAGAAGAGCGCGGGCAGCCAGAACTGTGCTTCTTCTGCGGCCTGAGAGTCCAACCAGGCCAAGCCCTCCTTCAGCAGGTGGTCCTGCAGACATGAAGCCCGGCTTAAAAGATACTGTTTCTAGCACCAAGAACGCAATTAAATCTGTTTCCTCGTGAATATCGTCCAAACTTAGACAGTATGATGATAATGACGACAAGGCCAAGATTTATTATTATTTTTTATTTATTTTTAGTACTTTCCCAGCTGTATATAACAATAATTTCACGAGTGCAACTAATGATGAGCGATTATCTTCCTCTTTATTAATTATTTAGTGTAATAAATGTTTAAAAACGGGCATTTAAAATGTCCCAGAGTCCAAAGTGAGTCTTTAATTTGACCGCTATTTGTGCGATTTATTATTATTTTTTATTTATTTTTAGTACTTTCCCAGCTGTATATAACAATAATTTCACGAGTGCAACTAATGATGAGCGATTATCTTCCTCTTTATTAATTATTTAGTGTAATAAATGTTTAAAAACGGGCATTTAAAATGTCCCAGAGTCCAAAGTGAGTCTTTAATTTGACCGCTATTTGTGCGACAATCAAAAACAATCCATTTACTGTCTCATAACAGCAAATCCTCTCATTTAAGAAGCTGAATCCAGAGAATATTAGAAGTTTATGCTTGAAAAACAACTGAAAGGATGAATCAAATATGTAAATAGTTGCCCTGAGATTTTCTGACATATTTGCAGCTCTTAATGATCCCCAATTATACACATTAACAACTGGACCAGGACGAGCAGCAGGAAAAGGATAGAAGGATGAACCAGAGTACAAATGATTGAGTCATTCAAGATTTTAAAAGTTAACAGTGTCACAACAATTCTACTTTCAGTTTAACTTTAGAGATTTGTTACATCTGCTGTGAGCCAATAATCAGATATAAAAACATGTTATAACAAACATGAAAGCCTACTGCAGGAAAGAGAAAATATGTAAGCCTTTTGTGAATGAAATGTAAGACTTTTAATACCGAATTAAATGTTTATTTAACACCGGTTTGAGAGCAGTGATACGTACCAGGACGTGACAAGCCCGTTCCTTTTCCCACTTCAGACCGTCCCTGATCTCGCTCACTGTGACGAAGCCCTTTTTCTGCAAATGCACAAAGACACCGACATCACTTTGCATCAAAAGGCCACGATTTCGCACTATTTTCACACAGAAAAGCTGTAAAATTGCTGGTTACATGTTTTCTGTTGAGGTCGTGGCTTCGAACCATTAAATAACCGTTTAATCCACATGACAGGATGATTAAGAATAGAGCTGCAAAGCTTGAGCAATATGCGACACCTGGAGGACAGCAGTGGGTTAGGAAAGAGCGACATCAAGTGATGGACTTTAAAACTGTTTTTTATCCCACTAGCTTACTTCTTATCTTTTATTCTTTGAGATGATGATTAAATGAAACATTTATTAAAATCTTAACAAGATGCACATTTAATGCTCACCTTGTGCAGCTGTGGTTTAAATGTTGATGACACAGCGTTTTATTCAGACATGGATTTTGGACGTTTACCAAAAAGTGACTTAGGGGGACTTTCATATTCAAATTGAGACCATCACGTAAACATGCCTGTAGCAGGACGGGAGCAACGCAATGTACAGCTGCGGACGTAATTTAGACACCAAGAAAGTTCTGTGTCAGTTTAAGTGTGCATTATAGCTACAATACTTTCACCAAATAAGGTCAAACTGAAGCCGTTATCTGTGATGTATTCAAAGCCACCAGACTCCATTCACAAAAACAGTCATTTTATCACAGGTCTGCCTCGATTGGTTAGTTGTTGTGTCATCGTTTGACTTTTTGGTAAATCCAAACTACGCCTTTAATTCGTGGTAAAATAATAATCATTGTAATATAATTAAGTGAGCGGCGTCTCACCTCGGCCAGCTGCAGAACTACAGTGTGATCCATGTTGAGCTCAGCTGGGACCGACTGGACCAAGTAAGACCCTCCGACAGGGATCATCCCAAAGCCGTTCCCCATCACCTTCAGTTTCTTTATGGCTCTCATCAAGTCATCTCTGGGAACGGCACATGTTTTGGCGATTTTAATAATTCATACAATTTAGAACAGACATCTGAGCAAGTCTCGAATTTTCTGTGATACTTGAAATATTCGACTTACTGGCTCACATCCTGAGCGTATTTACCTCTTCCCTTCAGGACTCTCTGGTGGAGTTCATCCAAAGTAATGAGCCCTGAAAAGAAAACACACGTCAACATCCCATTATTAAATAATGTCATCTATGTCATGCAGGTGTTCATAACTGGATTCATTGTCTATTGTTGAGATGCAGAACATCACAGATGGGGTTCAGATCAGCCAAACACAATAATTAAAGTTCAGACATCACAAACCTCCATTTCTGTGTTTCAGGGCCAGACACACTTCAATAATCTGGACGCCGAGCTCATAATAGAAGTCGCCTACGCCGAGCATCTCGGACCAGAAACCTTTGCCAGCTGTGGAAGAAATGAAGGAGGTTATTTTTCACCATCATGTAAACACAAGTATCTTCAAGATTGTATTCCAAATGTTTCTCACAAGCGAGCGGGTCAACCCCGATGGTGGCACACATCTCCTGAAACTGAACCCTGAACTGGGAGCTCTTTCGGATTTCTTGTTTGTGTTTGCTGGCAAACTCCTCCAGGTTGGACTTGAAGGTCTCCAACTGCTTCGACATCTGGCGGAAAAACAGAAACCGGTGAGACAATGAAGAGGAGGGAATATTAATAGACAAAAGTCTGCATACAAAATAAATATATGGCAGTTATAGATGTGTAACTGTAAGCAGGAACTGTATAAAAACATGGGATTATTTGTGCTTGAATTAAAAAATTATGTTCACACAAAAACTCACTTGAACAATTTGGTCCACCGCGAGAACATTTCCTCTTTCCTTATATCTGGCCTAAATATAGACGAAGAAGAAGAAAATAATCACAGGTTAGATAAGAATCGATGTTAGAAATAACCCTTTTAGACAATACTACAATATAACCACAATAAAACAAATCACTTTAATAAACAAGATACAAATCAGAATCAGAACTGTTTATTGCCAAGTATGTTACACATACAAGGAATTTAACTTGGTGAAATGTGCATAATAATAAACAAAAACACAAAAAGTGCAATAACATGAGATATCATTTAAAAATATAAAAATGTACAGTATAAATATGGTAAACAAACAAGTGTTTTTTCAAAGTGAATTATAAGTAAAAATGGTGTGACCAAACAAAACAATAAATAGGTAAAGATAAAATAAGACAAAGCAAAACAAGCCTCTCTTCCACCAAGTGAAGATGTTGTCACGCATAATTAAAGGCGTGATTACGGGCATGCAGGTGAGTAACACCTGGAGCTGTGACGCTAGCTTACCTCTGCGAGCTTCTTTTTGGCGATAGCTCCCGCGCCCACTCCTCTCCGGTGCATCCTGCTGACTTCCGGTCCAAACGGTAAAAAGCGGACAATATACGATACGGTATCGTTAACTTTTACGTTATCAGTCCGCTAATAACGTAAACTCTGGAAAACAAACATTTTAAGGAAACGTAGGTGGATTACTTCGACGCAAACAGCTACATTCCTACAACTACTTCCGTAATTAAACTACTTCCGGAAGTAGACTGCTTCCGCCTCGGTGAGGTCGACCAATTTGTTTTATACCGCCCCCTGGTGGCCTGGTGAAAAACAGCAGGCAAGTGTGGGAACTAGTACAGTTATAACAGAATAAATCCCAAAATAAAAAGATGAAATATATAGTGAGTGTTTGAAGAAGTACTCGGATCCTTTGCTTGAGTAAAAGTATAAGAACAGTGGTCTGAAAATACACTAAAAGCCTTGATTTCCAAATTTTACTCAAGTGCATCGGTTTAAGAATTACTCATATCAAAGTAAAAGTAGCAATAATATATTTTGAAAATGCAAAACTTCAAAATATTATACTATATATAATACTATATAAAAGTAAACATATAAAAAATATTACCACCAAAATATACATGATGTACCAGATTTAAAATTATTCATTATGCAAAATGACTAATTTCAAAATAATTAAGATATACAGTTTTTATTGATATAATATTTGTATTGTTGGTTTGAATAAGAAAAACACTTATTCCACTACTGCTTCAGAACCACAGTTGTATTATCTATAAAGGTTTAATTAAAAACATATTTTTCTACAAATATAAGCATTTATTCACATTGATTATATGTATTCTGTCTGTATAGTGACAGTACTTGCTTTAACTCTCCCACAGTTCATGACATCATAACAGCCATCATCATGACGTAATCGCGGTATATAACGTGTCCTCTGTCGCCCCCTGCCGGCTACACCGAAACGTTCAAAACACGAGAAATGGCCGCCCTGCAAATTACGCATGCGCAGTAGCGGGCGCTTTAAAACAGGTCTTGAGGAGGGAACGTGAAGACAGTCGCAGGTGGAACTCCAGTAACAGACGAGGTGAGCGCGAGACGCGACTAAATACATCGAAGTGAAAACACGCGCGCGAGCGTCGTGTTGTTACAGGCACGGTCGTCATGACAACGTCGCTCCGGAAGCGCGGTTTCCTGTTTAACAACCAGCCGGCTAAACATCAGCTAGCTTAGCTTAGCTAGCTAGCTTGTTATTGTTTTTTTTCACGATTCCGGGAGAGCCAAAATGGAGGAGAAGGCTCGCGCCAGTGTCGTATGATGCCACTCCCGAGTCCCTCGTACTGTTAATGTCCATCCGGACGAGTTTTAAATCCTCCTCACGTGAATATATGCGTCTGAATTTGCTCCTGAGTGCTAATATAGCCTAGCTTAGATTTGAGGAGAAGGATAAGGGTGCCGGGGATCAGTCTGTGTGTCTTGCTTTTGGTCCAAGTGTGAGTAGTTGGTGCACTTGTTTTACCAGCAGCCCGGAGGCCGTGTGGCTCCGCGTTGAACAAGACAATAACACGACATTGTTTTTGTTTGTGTTGTTGTTTTTGTTACGCAGGACAGCAGCTGGCAGGTTCTCTCATGGGAGGCAGCTGTGGTTGAGATGCACCGCCGCAGGATGAGACGGCCGTCGTGTTCGCCATGACTCTGAGGTCCACGCTGTTTCCAAATACGGGATTCAAGCAGGACGCGGACGCCGTCGACAGGGCGCGTTTCGGGGACGCACACGGCAGCTCGCGGGACCCGGACCAGAGTTGCATGACAAGCAAAGTCCTCCTCGCGGCCACGGTTGCGGAGGTAGTTCAAGGAGACAATAAGACTGTGGGGATATTGTCCCCTGTGAGACAAATGGGGGGTGAGGGAACCCCAGTGAAAGGTAAACCCCTCTCTGCTGACACCATGGAGAACCCTCAGACCACTCTGAACAACAACCCCAAGGAGGGTGCGGATGACAGCGTGAAGGGGGGGGTCCTCGGCACCGCATCCATTGAACTCTCCTCTGAGGGCAAGTGGAGGAATATCAGGAAGACCCCCGCCAATCCGCACACGCAGGCCAACTGCCTCAGACAGATTCTCCTCCTCCAACTGGACCTCATTGAGCAGCAGCAGCAGCAGCTGCAGTCCAAGGACAAGGAGATAGACGAGCTCAAAGCGGACAAGGAGACGGTACGCAAATGCACTTCATCGTCCGCTGCTGATGTGTGGATTTTGAAATCATTTAAAGTTAAGTTTATTTTGTCTGTGTCTTCTTCTGTTGCAGCTTCTCGCGCGCATCGAGCGCATGGAGCGTCGCCTGCAGCTGACGAAGAAGGACCCGCCGCGCGACAAACGCCTCTTCCAGCCCCTGGAGCCGTGGACCCCCGACAAAGAGGACTCTTGGGATGTGGAGGGCGAGGGGAGTCCGCAGACCAACGCTGCCACGCCGCTCCAGTTTAGTCGGGGGGGAAAAGGCCAAAAGAGGTAAAGTAAAGCGCAGACGGCGCTCTGCTTTTATCGTGTGACTTTTGGTGTTAAATCAAACCACATTCAATAAATGCCTGCAGGAAAGGAGACTCTACAGTCTGCCACAGTTTATTAAGGATTTATCTGTGCAATATTCAAAAGAGGTATTCGTGATTAAAATGTCTTTGTCATATTGTCGTAACTCTTAATTTATTTATTTATGTTCTCACAGGAAATCTTGCTTTGGAGATGCAAAAGTGCAGAAGTCACGCGGCAAAAGCGCCAAGCTCAGTCCCCAGAAACACGAAATGCAGCCCGGCTCTCCCAATCAAAGAGAGCTGCGCAGTAAGGAAACCCCCGAGAAGACCGTTCTCATGAGATCGGGGTTAGAAAGGGACCTCATGCTCCCGTGCAAAGAGGAGTCCGATCTGGGCTGTGAGATTGAAGACCTGCCGTTCATGTCCACTACAGAGATGTACCTCTGTTGCTGGAATCAGCCTCCTCTCTCGCCGCTGCGTGAGACTTCCCCTAAAAAGGAAGAAGAGGTGGCCAGTGAGTGGACTCCTCATGTAGTACATGATATGCTGATTGTTTGTAAGCGTGACCTATATCCCATCTTCTATCTAATCACTATATCCATCAAATGTCCAGATCGCACTGCACTGTCTCTGAATAACTTGATTGCCCCTCCTCGCTTTCTCTCAGTTCCGTCTTGGAGAGAGAATCCCATCGAGCCTCTGGACGAGGACCCGTCCTTCATCACCCCCGAGGTGAGCGGCGTCTTAAATCGGAATAACTCTGGAGTTTAAAAAAAAGTTATCTTAAAACCCCAAAAGCATTAAACTCATGAACTGCATCATGTGACTTCCCATCAAGCCGCTGGACGACAACGTGTTTTTGAAACGGCACTTGAAGCTGGAGTTGGACGAGAAGAGGAGAAAAAGGTACCGAACACTGACTTCAGTTATTTATATGTTTTAATACTGGAGATTAAAGAATCGGATAATAATAAAACTATAATCAATTATACATCACTGTAATAAACATTAAGCTCTGCTTTTGGTGAGAACAAGCCTGTAGTTTAAACATTAAATACATGTACTTGTAAAATTGCACATAACCACTTATTTAGCTTACAGGAGATTTATTGAGATCAGAGATTTATTTTTCAAGGGAGACACGAGAACAAACAGATTGAACTCCGTTCAAAAATAAGATGAAATAGAAGATTCAGTTCTTCGTGAAGTCTTTAAGCTACAAATAATCAGGAGTTCCCGCCAGCAATGAAGTCCAGATTCCTCACTCTTCTTTCCTCCTGTTGCCGTTTTCATTGGTGGTCTCTGTGCTTCAGGTGGGACATCCAGCGAATCAGAGAGCAGCGCATGTTCCAGCGTCTGCAGCAGCGCATGAACCGGAAGAAGGTCGTCCCGGAGTCAGAGCCCGAGCTCTCATCCTTCTACCCCGACACCGAAGATGGTGCGTGCGTCTGCACGACTCGGCAAAATGTTCGGCAACGTGTGTGAGGTGTTGTTTTTAAAACTTGCTTCTTTTATTCCTGTAGTTGAAACTATCGTGATCACTCCCTTCTTGCCTGTGGTGGCATTCGGCCGGCCATTGCCCAAACTCTCACAACAGTAAGTTTGTCTTTTTAGTTCATTTTTATTGTGATATTAGCTCAACCATAAAGTTATTGATCATCTAATACTTATATAATAACAAACTGAATCTGCGTTTGTAATTAAACAAAGGAAAAATGAGAGATGGGGAGGAAGTCAGTGGGTGAAAGCAGCTGAAATTATTTAATAAAAACATGTTTGCAAGACTTGTTTTTCCAGATTTTGTTAATTTGAGCATTTTATTGAGCCACAACTGAGATATAATAATAATAATAATAATAATAATAATAATAATAATAATAAAGGTTTATTACAGTATTAAGAAAAGGTGACAAATTAAAACAGAAACCAACATAAAGTTCCTCAAGAAGCACTTCAGTGCTCCTAGTTGAACTCATTTGTTGTTCGGATGATGTCGCATCTCTTTGAATTTTAAACCGAGACATTAAGTCTGGTTACTAATACAAATAAATAAATACAATGCTTCTCCTTCCTCCAGGAACTTTGAGCTGCCGTGGCTGGACGACCGAAGCCGCTGTCGCATCGAGGTGCCCAAAAAACACACTCCTCACCGGACCTGTCGGAAGTGAAACCCTGTTGTGTGTTTGTGTGAGGCAGCAGAGAGACGCCGCTCCACGCCCGGATTAGAAAATACTATATTTGTCTGGTGTGGAGGAGGGTGGGGGTCGCTATGTATAACTGCTGTTGCTTTCAGTCTGAAGTCTCGCTGCCGACCAGCTGATCTCCTGCAGAATATCACACGAGCATGGGAGATATAGCTCAACGCCCCCGTGTCATGTGCATGTTCCGTAACATGTTTAAAACTCATTTTGTAGCGGCTGTGCCATCAAAAGCAAAACACGGATTCCATCACATAAAAGTGGAGGTTTTCTGTCACTTTTTTTTATTTTTATGCGGCTGATGGGAGAAAGTGGACTCTGGTCGTGAGCGCGTAATAAAAAAAAGAAAACATTTGTTTCCATCTTGACTTGGAAGTAGGGCTGGTGCTGTTCGCTGGAGGAATATGCCGACTTCACTTTTAGCTCTGGGTCGTCCTGCCGCTCTCATTCTTCCTGCCTATACGTGGGAAAAAACAATATCTAAATCTGACTGTCGTGTGTATTGCCTATATCAAATACGATTTTAATATCAATGTTTGGTGTGACATCGGGAGGTTTGAGCCACACTGGGCATGATGCTTTCATAATCAAATAATCGCAGGCCAACGTGAGAGAAATCTTTTTACAAAAAGCAACCAATTGATTGTTCGGTGTTCCTGGTTGGCTTCGTGAAAGCAGCAGGCGGTCGACCCAGTGTTCTGCTCCCTGTTGGAGCCTATTAGTTTTTTTAAGTGAGTTGCATGAACTCTTAGCTGTTTCTAATAATAAAAAAAACATGGTAGCATGGCTTCACAGCTCATTGGATTGCAAATAACAACTCACAAACGTGGTCCTTGAAAGCATGACGTCACACGGACGCCAGCTGATGATAACAAAGTGCAGTTTTGATCGTTACAGTTTTGCTTATTATAATATTAGGCAAGTTGTGTGCACACGCATTTGCTCTCGACTCGCCAGGGGAACCATTGTAGACGATAAAGCTCTGTAGTTCTATAGATGTTCACCAGTTTGCTCTTCGACATGCTGCCAGTTAATCTCCCTCTGCGTTTGCTCTTCGCTCAACCTCCTAACTCACGATGCACTCGCTCGCTGCCAGTTTGCGGAGGCAGGTTTTGGAAACAAAGTAGATTTCTTTCTTTTTGTTTTTCTGTACATAGCTTCCAGAAACAAATGTACATAAAACATGGCTGTTATTTTTTTATTATTTAATGTTGGAAGTGTCGAGTACATTCAATATTGTTCTATGACTGTATGTTGACAAATTGACAGTTTTGAAAGTTACATTTTTTTGGAATAAAAATTAACATGTCTACGATATTTGCGATGTTTTGTTTGGTTTGAGCGAATATGTTGAGACTTATAAATCTATGATGCTGCGTATTTACATTGCTGTTGCATTGTGGGATATGTAGTCCTCAGACTGTCAAGCCACAGAAGAAGTTGAGAACTTTCCATGATGAATAAACTGAACTTCTTGTGCAACGTTTCCTTCAAAATCAGACGACCAGTTAGTTAAATCATGAAAAAAATAAGTTTATTGAAGAAAGAAAAGCAAAAACAGGACAGTTTCTCAAGACAAACAATAACACAGCCGACTCATTTGGGGGAAATCCTGCAGATCTCAAACACACAAGACACGAGTCCCCAGTGTCAGCTGAATAAACCTTTATTTCTTCATATATTTGTGTAAAATAACCCGTCTCATTAGAGAATTTAGACAGAAAGGCTGATGAGATAATGCATACATATATACTTTTTTTTTTTTGTCCACCATCTTCAGCTGAGCCCCGACGACTGTCGGCGTAGAACAAGTCAAAAAGCTCTCGTCGGGGCCAAAACTGTATTTTATAAGTTGATGATACAAAGAACGGCAAAACCAGCCCGATACAAAAAGTGCCGACATATAAAACATCAACTTCTGTCCCGTTACCAACTTTCCTTTGGGTTCTTTTAAACTTTTTGTTTTTAGTGTTGCTTTAAAGTTTAACATCAGGCCTCCAGGAGTTATTATTTACACCGACTGCGAGAATTTGTGTCATTTTGGCCGAAGTCTTAAACGAGACATGAGAACCCGTGAAGCATTACGACCCTTGTAGGTTTTTCCTTCTTTTTTTTTAATGTTGTTTTTGTTGATAACATACATTATACACGCGCTAAATGAAGAAAAACACCTCAGAACAAAGAAAAAAAAAGCCACACACACCTTTATAAACACAGCCGAAGCACCGAGTGTTCGGCCAGTTAACCCTTCGAAAGAATCTAAAACACGGAGATTTGAGTATGTTTTGTATCTGTATTAACAACCGCTTCAGTCTCTCCGGAGGTTGTTCAGCCGCTCCTCCAGGTCGGCGTCCGCGTCGGCCAGGGCGGCTTGAGGCTCCGCCTTCTTTCCGCCGGCCACCGACAAGCTTCCCCCGGTGCTCGGAAGATCTGAAAGGAACCACAAAATGGGCATCCGGTGATGTGACAGGCGTGTAAAGAGAAAGAAATAATGTGTGTGTGTGTGTTTTTGTGTCTGTTTCTGTGTCTGTCTGTGTGTGTGTTTCTGTGTATGTCTGTGTGTCTGTCTTCTGTGTGTGTGTGTGTGTGTGTGTGTAAAATGTGTTGGATTTTCTTACTTGACAGCTCGTCGGACAGATTGAGACCCAGCTCGTCCAGCACCTGGGACACGATGGCGTCACTGAGGAAGACACACAATCATCTTGGGTTAGACACAAAATAAGATAATCCTTTATCAGTCCCACAGTGGGGAAATTGCAGGATTACAGCAGCAGTGCACACAAGAGACACATAGTAAATACAAAATCAAGTAATATAAATGAACGGTAAAGAAGAATACAATAGCAATATTAAATATACAGACGGAATAAAAAAATATATATAAAAAGTATGTATATTGCACCAGATGAACGTAATTAAAGTGGCCAAAAGTGATTAAAGTATGATAAGTGTTTGTAGTGAAACCAGAATGCTGAGGGTGTACGAGTCAAAGGGGAAATCCACTATAAGTATACTAGTAGGCCGACCAGGAAGTCAGCATCACTCGTTGCCTTAACTAGCCAGTGAGCTTCTTCCATTTGCTTTTAGATTATTGCATAAAATAAGCTCTAAATGTTCACGACACTCATGTTTTGGTCATCAAGATAATCTTCACTATTGAAGTCAAGTGAAGAAGCTAATAGCAACTCCACCACGGTCACATGACTTCACGACTTTTTTTTATTAAAAGCTTTTAGATTCACCAGTGGGGCATTTACTGACTTGTTTTAAATCGGAGAACTAAACGTTAGAATCTCTTCAGCTTGTTTTGAACACATTATTTCAGACGTCTAACCAGAAACACATCGACTTCCAGAAGATTGAACCAGAAGTGCAAAGATGCCGACTCATTTCTGGGTTCGTTGGTTCGTTTCAACGTGAATACACACCGGACAGGTCACATTGTTTTAAACCGGATTAAAAACATATATTTTTGTTTTCGGTTGTCATTTAAATAGATTTTAAATTTCAGAAACTTACAATTGATACATTCTGAGAATGGAGAGAGGAAAGGGACAGTAGAAGATAAAAAGGGGGAAACATTTTAAGATTTTCTTCTATTTTATTTACTAACTTATTCATCTATCTTATGTGGAATGTTTTATAAGCATTACATTTTCATGGACAGATGTGAGGATAAGATACATAAATATTGTAATTTTCTTTAATTTCTCAGGACATTAATTCTAATATAATACAAAATAACTCAGGACTATTTTTAAATATTTTAGGAGATGTGCTTATTTGCTTTCTTGCTGAGAGTTAAGAGGAGAACGTGAATATGAGGCGACAGCCAGCAGCCGGTTAGCTTAGCTTAGCACAAACGACTGGAAACGGAAACTGCTAGCCTGGCTCCGTCATGAGTCAATGTGACGTTTTTATATTTAGTTTTGGGGAATTTTCGCTACTTCCTTTGATAAATACCAGTGAAATAAAGGTCGTACCCTAAACGTGGAATGACAGGCGATCCTTACCTCTCTTCCTCGTCGTCCTCGTCGCCCATGGCGTCGTCGATGGCGTCGTTCATCATCTCCTCTTTCATGTCCATGATTTCACTCTGGCGTTCGAAGTCCATCATGATCTTCTGAATCTGAGGCAGTTTCAGCTGCGGGAGAGGAAATTAAAACGTATTTATTGTCAACATCAGGAAGGTTTGCCATTTAAAAATTCCACCAAACGGTTGTGTTTCGGGCAGACCTGTCTGTTCATGGTGCCCATGGCTTTGGTGACGCCCTTCATGGCCTGCGCCATGCTGTTGTTGGACTTGAGCGTCTGTATCTTTAGACTGACGGCTTGAATGTTGGCCCTCATCATGATGAACTTCTTCACATACTGCCGCGTGCGAACCAAATCCTTTGCCATGATCTTGACGGCGTCCTGCGATTAGGATTAACGCAACACACACACACACACACACACACACACACGTTAGGATCCCACACATCTCTCTAATCATAAAAGACAAAGATTTTTTCTGACTTCGTCCCACCATTTGTCCCTGTTTGGCCATTTTCTTGATGTCGGCGATGATCTTCTTCTCCTGCTGCTCCAGTTTCATCCGCTCTCGGTCCAGGTCCCTCATGGCTCGGTTGAGTGCCCTCTGATTCTGCTTCAGCAACTCCTCCGGAGTCTTCCTCTTCCCGAACAGGAAGTCCATCTTGTTCAGAAGAAAACAGAACGGCAACACAGTCGAGTTAAATACGCGTCGTTAAAAACAAATGTCAACGTGATTGGTCAATTAATTAATCAGTAAATTGACCGAAAACATGTTGCTCCTGTTGTGCTTTGCCGAGTATTTATAGCGTATTACTTTTCTTTGAAATGGAAACGTAAAGAATATTAGCGCTGAAGCTGATTAATTGATTAATAGAACACCTTTGATAATCGATTCATTGTTTAATTTATGAAGCAAAACATGCCAAATGGTCTCTGATCCCAGCTTGTCTGTTCCATATCATTGTAAATAGAATATCTTTAGGTTTTTGGACAGTTGATCAAACAAAATACGCAACTTTATTAATATGCGATTAATTAATTAAATCAAAAATATTTGAGGTACTTGTACTGAACTTGAGTATTTTCTTCTCATGCCACTAAAACTCAGAGGGAAATACAGTTCACTGTATTCATCTGACAGCTTGAGTTACTTTACAATGTTTTTGCCAAGAAAAAAAATATAACGTGACGATACAATAAGTCGATTAATAAATAAAGATAGTTGCCAACTATTTTGATAATCGTTTCAACTGTGAAGATATGCTGCTTTTCTTTTCAATACAGTTAATAATTATTAGTAATAATATTGAGGTGTGGACTCTTGGTTGTACAAAACAAACATTGTGAAGGTAACTGTGATTTAGTATCTCTCACTATTCTCAACTAGTAGATAAAAGACAATATTCAGCTAATTAATCCATTATGAAAATAATGGTTATTGGTTAACATGAACTTCATCTCTAATCTAATGATATTATATAATATAACAGTTTAACAGTAACAGGGTACATTTGTATAGTTTGAATACTGTAGTACATATTCATAGTTTTAATACATTAAGTACATTTTCCTTATGTAAAATGTTCAAAGCTGGACTTTCACTCGTAAAAGTATTTTCACAGAAAAGCAGATTTTCACAGTGTGATATTAGTACTTAGTATACTTCCTTGACCACTGCTGTTTTTATACAAATCGGTGACTTTCTGACCATAATAATATAGCCATATTGTTCTCCATGTACAGCCTAAAATCCAGCCGATGACCTCCTGGTTTCCTGGAACATATTACTCATCAGGTAGAAACGCTCAGCTGTGTTTCCAGCTCGGCTGTCCGTCGCCTCTCAATCTGCCTCAACATCCTCCAAGAACCGACAACAGTGCCCCCGGCTACGAGAGCCCGTACCCCGCGTGTGTGCGTCGGTCTCACCGTGTAAAAAAAAGACGGTGATCCTGGAACGTTAAACTGTGTTTTAAGGCGTCTTCTTCGACTTCAACTCGACACAAATGTAAACGATTATTTTTGTTTTTTTTCCTCTCCCACACTTCCGCGTTGCGGTACCGGAAATGACGTATTCGCGTAAAAAAAGAAAAGAAAATTGACGTCCGATTTTTGCCGGCGTCGCGTCACGTGACTCACGTGGTTCACGAGAGGAAGAAACATTAGCTTTCAAAATAAAATCCTTTATTTCTTAAATCGGTGACATCTTCTTTAATACCGGCAATGGTGGAAGAAATACTCAACATTATTTTATTTAGTACAAGTAGTAATGCCACAATGTAAAAATACTCCATGACAAGTGAACATCCTTCATTATATATTACTATGATATTGTGTGTATGTCTTATTGTGTAAGCAGCATTGAGGTTTGTTCTCAATACATTTTCTGGGAATTTACACATAAAAGCGTATTCAATATTGTATTATATTATATGATAATATATTATATCATATTATGTTATGTTATATTATATATTTTTCTTACATTTTTAATACACAAATATTTGTTAATGTTGAGTGGGCAGTCCATGGTCTATTTATTAGCATTGTATAACACAGGGTTGAGGGTTGCACAACAAAATGCAGTTGTAGTCCATTTATGCTACACAGGGAAAACAACAAAAAAAGAAAACAAACAGTAATTTTTTTATAAAAACTTAATTGGAACACAGTTAAACTTACACAGGGGGTGTACACATTCGACTGCAGTGAAACATGTTGTGCCAGATGTGGTATGTTGCTCAATAGAACAGCTTTTATTTTGTAGGTGAAAGGACTCGACATCCGCTCATAATCTCGCCCACTTTATATCGGGGGTTTGCACGTGCGTGTATATCCTGTCCCGGCCCAAAACATGTCTGCTGTGGAGACAGTGAGTAGATCCTGAAGGTTGAACAAAAAAAACGCTGCATGACACAAACTTCTACGGATTATAGGACTTCACTGGCGGCAGAACCACGTGTCCTCTTCTCGGTACTTCTGGACACATTCCCAAGTATTGCACCATGTGGGTATCCAGCATGGCACAGCCGCACAAGTTGCTCCTCATTTGGACTGGGAGATTGAGCAAGTATGCATCAACCTCCAGAGTGGACTCTCTCCACGTCTCCGCGTCTCTGCAGGGCGTAAAGGACAGCGACCCTGTGGTGAAGAGACGACGCAGGTCCTTGGTTACTTCCGGTGGCCAAGACAAGCTCGGTGCATCTGAAGGGTGGCAGAAGCAGGAGAGGTCAGCTCAGAGTAAAGCGTGGAAAAGGGAGAGCCCAGAGCTGCAGAGGCCAAATCACAGGAGGGAGTGGGACAGCAAAATATCCTCTGAACTTAGCAAACTGAGTCTGGATGACTTCCCTGTAGAGAGGGAGAGGATGATGGAGGCACAGAGGGAGAGGAGGATGGTGGGGGGACAGAAGGAGAGGAGGATGGTTGGGGGACAGAAGGAGAGGAGGATGGAGGGACAAAAGGAGAGGATGCGCCCCAGAGAAGAGCATGAGGTTGTCTTTGGCGTCGCCCCCTGCCTCTTGGCCCTCACTCAGGGTAGAAGGACGGCCAGAAAACTGTTTGTAAAAGACGGCGAGGCCTCTCACAGGGAGTCTGTGTTAGCTGTGTGCGTGGAAGCCCACCGGCGAGGCGTTCAAGTCCAGAGGGTCAGCAAGAAAGATCTGGACAAGATGTCCTCCGGACGAGTGCATCAGGGGGTGTGCCTGCAGGCGAGCCCTCTGGGCTACCTCGCCGAGGACAGAGACTCCGTCGCGCCCGACGGGAGGGACCCCCCTCTCTGGCTCGTCCTGGAGAGAGTTCAGGACCCGATGAATCTTGGCGCCATCCTGCGCTCGGCCTACTTCCTGGGCGTGGACCGAGTGGTCAGCAGCACCCGGCACAGCTGCCCGCTGTCTCCGGTGGTCAGCAAAGCCAGCTCGGGCGTCATGGAAGTGACCGGGGTGTACGGGTATGAGAACCTCGAACACATGCTGAAGTTGAAGGCGGCGCGGGGCTGGCAGGTGGTCGGCACGGTGGGGGCCGAGGCTGAGGAGTCCCCGGTTCCCATCACCCGGTGTTCAGACTTCCAGATGACCAAACCCACGCTGTTGTTGATGGGCGGCGAGGGGGAGGGGTTGTCCCAGCAGCTGCTCGCTCTGTGCCAAACCCTGCTCACCATCCCGGCCGGCAGAGAGCTGATCCCCGGTGTGGAGTCTCTCAACGTCTCCGTGGCTTCAGGCATTCTGCTGCACTCTCTGCTGTCCTCCAGGACGGCGGACGGTCGGAGAGCCGACGCTGACGCCATGCCGCTGGAGACCCAGGACGTGTTGCTGGACCCGCTGGAGAGAAAGGGAGGCAAAGGGAGAACCAGAACCAGGACTGAGAGGAGCAGACTGTTGGACCCTGCTGCAGTAAAATTAGAGGTTTTCTAAAGGGACCACCAAAATAAACACAATAAAAGTTCTTCATTGTAACTTGAATGATGCAATTATATATTGATGTATATGAAATTGAGTGTTTCGCTGCAATCATCAGAAATGTCTTTCTAGGATAATAAGGATGAAGATATACTCCATTTTTGTGTGCGTATCTAAAGTCTGATATCTTCCTCTTAGCAATTGAGCGCCATTAAAGACACATCAATGAGCCTCACTGTTGTTCCTTCATCATCATGAACTCACACACTGTATTTTGACTCAATCACTCACACACACACACACACACACACACCGTCCTGCTGCTACAAATACTCATGAAAACAGTGAATGTGGATTATCCCGCTGCGGTAGACATTTGACTGTTCTCATTTCTCGATTTTGTTTCTCCTCGTGACCCAAAAATGTATCTTGACGGCCGTCCCAAATCCCAGAATGCATCTTGAGGAGAAAGAGACTTGCAGAGGAGCACAGCGAGGATGCACAGATGTGTCCTTTGCGGAAGTTGAATAAAAATGGTGTGAAACTGGACAGATACTGCAGCTGTGCCACACGTCACATTTCATCGCCACTGCTGGACGTCTTCAACAAGTGCCTGTTGCCTTGACTCCTCTGTCCTCGTGTCTCTTCCTTGTCTCCTCCACTCACATCTATGTGGTTAAGGCACAAACTGAGAAATGGGGCCCAGGTTCTTCTTCTACTGGGATTTGTTGACCAAAAGAAAAATGTGGAATACTTAACACCAGACTCCTTTAAAATGGGAAGGAGTTGGACATTTTATTTTTAATAAACAAACACTATCATATTGACTCATATTTGTCATGTCCTCTATTTATTTCTGTCTTGTTCTGCGTTTAAAGGTCTTAATAGGTCCTATACTGTTTTAATTCATTGATCAAATGCAGGAAAGTTGGATATGGATTTTTCCTCAATGTATGCTAATAATAATAAATAATGATACATGTTAATTGTGTGAGTGCTTGAAAAGGTACTCAAAGGCCCTTTACATGGTTAAAAACAGAAATGATGAAAGCAATAACAATATAAACAAGGCAGATAGATGTATATTGATTATAAAAGGAATAAACAAAATGAAAACACATAAGTAGCATCACAGGTAAAAAGCAGATTTAAATAGATGAGTTTTAAGTGCATTTGTATTAATTTGTAGCATTACACCATATACAAATGTCCTCCAAATGATATTCAAGTTGTTTTTCTCCTTCTGCTGTATTTGTTTGAACCTGTCATATAATGTGGACAAATAACCCACAATAAAACCCAAAAAAAGATCATTATTAATAAAATAAATAAATAACAACAACACCTCCACAGACCTTCTCCACATGGCGGCAGTACGCAGACGCAGAGCTGCCGGAGAGCCAGTGAGACGACCGGGGGAAGAAGAGCGGCGCACACAATGCACTGCTCGGGCTGACAAGGGTTGTGTCTCCCTGATTTTCTCCATAAATTTTCCAATTCAGTGGAAACTTGTGACGGGGCAGCAGCAGCAGCGGGGCCGTCCTGCTCTCTGGATTTTAGTGAGAATAAAGAAACCCTTTTTGACCGGAAACGTCTCCCCCCACCCCCTCAACTTAAATCCTAAACATTGGATTACAACCGGCGGAGGCTGCATGAAGGAGCTGCCAAGCCCGACGGGGGCTCGGCCGACACCCTCGTTTGTGGAACTCGACACCGAGGCTTTGATATTTGGGCCTTGATGATTTTTTTTTCTCTTTCACGATGGAGGTGTAAAACGAAAGAAAAGTCGCGTGTAAAAGGGTTATATTACTGTTTTTTACGGACGAGTTTCTTCCTTCACACTGAAAGCTACCAGCTGGACTCGCCTCGCGCTAGCTAGCTTTACGTCACGTCTCTTCTTTTGACGTGAATTAAAAAACTATCGGCCATCAACACCCGAAGAAGCTAACGGAAGCTAACCGTTAGCATCACTTAAAAACATTTTTTTTCTACTCTTTTTTTTGCCATTTGGGAGTAAATTTACAGTAGCTGTCAACATTAACACATAGTGTTTAACGTGAATACGGGATAACGTCGTGTTAACGTCCGTTTATCCGGGTTTATGTGGCCCTTTTGCGAGCTAAACCCGAGCTAAATGTGTCGGCGTGAGCAGAAATTTTGGGGGAATTTAACATTTAACCCGCAACATTTTGCGTGTTTTTGATTTTGACATTCTTCCAGAGGTGGTTTGAGCCGCTTTTGTCCCACAACACAACCGGGCTGTTTTTGCGTGTGTGTGTTTACATGCGTTTTAACGTGTTTATTCCTAGCTAACTACGCGTGCGTTGTTCTTTCTCTCCGGGACTCTCAATGTCCTGACGTTTAACTCTCCGTGGGTCTCGTGGGATGTTTTAAATCCCAAAGTTTGCGTTCAGATTCACTGAAATGACTCTTAAATTCCGCCGAAAGAGAGGCTCTGGTGCCGGCAGACTGTTGTTAGAGGACGGTAAATAAGACCCACTGGTTTCCCCTTTTTTTTTAACGCCATTTTAACGGGAGCTCCCTGCGAGGGCCTGTGTGGTGGTGTATTTATTTGTGTGGGGGGGTGGGAGGGAGGTGGGGAGACTTGAATATACAAAAAAAGTGCTTTTTGGTCCCACTGGAGTGGCACACAAACAAGGAGGCTCCGTCTGACACATGGAGGGCCCGAGCCGGAGCGCTGGGTTCCGGCAGAGCCGCCGGTCGCGGTCGCAGCGCGACAGGGACCGGCGGCGCAGGAGGCGGGTGGACCCGGCCGAGCAGCGGGCCACGTCCCTGTCCTCGGGCTCCGACCGGGAGGCACGGGGGACGGACAGCGTGCTGGGTCCCGCCGCCGGCGGGGGCAGAGAGTGCCGTCGGCGGCCCGGTTTCGGGAGACACAGGCCTCCGCGCCGGAGGAAGAGGGAGTCGGTGTCCTGCGAGGAGGACATCATCGATGGCTTCGCTATCGCGAGCTTTGTCAGCTTGGAGGCACTGGAGGTAAATAGCACCCAGCTGTCATGCACTAAACAATATTTATTTGTATTTTTTTTATCTCCACCCTAGATGCACAATGATGCATTTATCTTTTAATGAAGCTTGGCAGGAAGTTGGCACAATCTTGAATTATTATACAATTAATTGGCGTGTCGGAATGATTCCTTCTAATTGTTGTTGTTTTTTTATTCCCATCCATCACGTCAACATCCTGCCTTCTTGCATCCAGGTAAAGGTTAAGGTGTGTAAACGGCTTCAGATTGAACTCTATAACACTATTTCTCTCTTGGAGAGAGCAATCCACTCAGGCCGACCCCAAGACATCCCTCTGATGGGTTCTGGAGAGGCCTCAATTATTCATGTCCTAATTCAGTGAGGTGTTGATGGGCTGCCAAATGACCTTTTCAGACTAAGAAAGAAATAACTAATCCCAAAGACATTATTTAAATGAGTGTAATTATATATTACTCAAAACAAAAGCAGAGATTTGGTGGTTTTTAAGTAGTTGGACCAGAGCTCTTCGCCCTCAGCTGTCAATCAATCAAGACAAAACTCATGTAGATTCTAAAAATCCCTTTTTTTTTTTTTTTGGTAGCCACTCTGAATTTGGAGCTTACAAAGTATGCATGTGGTACAATTGGCAATCTAATGACGAGAAAATAATCTCTTAATCTGTTTTATTGGCGGATCTGATGGCATTTGACCTCTGCGTCTTCACAGGAAACCAAATTATTATTATGTAGTAAGACTGCGTATTTGCATGCACAGACGGTTCCAGTATTCTCCTGGGAAACTTGATTTTACAGTCAAATCAGCCAGTGAAGGCCGTGATTGTCTGCTGGTTACTATCTCAAACTGCTAATAAGAAAGAGGAAAGAAAAAAAAAAACGTAAACATACCAGCAAAAAAAAGTAATAATGGAATGTGGCAATTTCCTTTTCTGACTTTCTAACTTGAGGTTTTTAACAGCAGTAACTGCCCGCAGTTATTCTGTAGAAGATAATTCATTTAAAACCAGACAAGCTGTGGCGACCTTTACGTTGAGGTACCGGCACTTCAGTTTGATTTATTCTTTCTATTTTAGCTTTCTATTTTAACTGTATTTTTTTTTTTTTTAAACTCACAAACTTCAGAACTTTTAAGGATCCATCCTAATTTTAAACTCTACAGAGTAGTTGTGGAATAAATGCTGCAAAACCCTCATGTAGTTTCCAGACGTTGTTTAATTTGATTACATTTTACGTGACAAACATTTATTTATTTGTATTCAAGTCTCCTAAGTCTCCCATTAATGAGACTCTATTTTTCTACACAATATTTGAAAAAGAAGCTCTTTGTACTCAAACTTTCTTTTCACATAAGTCACTGATTTCCAAACTTTTAAACGTTAGACTATTTTTAAAGCGATGCATTGCATACCTCTGTCCTTTGGTGTTTTAGTTTTGTGGACGTTTGTCAGAGGTATTGATTAAACATCACAGTAGTTTTTTATTTTTATTTTTTTTTTTAGGCTGCAAGTTCTTGTTTTGTCGTATAACGAGGTTGATACAATACAACTATAAAGTACAGTCTCAGGGCGCAACCTATAATTGAATCTACAACCAAACAGCTGAAGCGTCATGCAGGCTGTTGAGTTTCATTAGATCATTCTGGTGTTTCTATTTCTGCCGTCACTCAGAGTAGAATCTATGCAGAAATAGTCTCCGTCAGGACATTAATGGTCTTTGCCCTCAGACGTACACATTCATGATTATTGCCCGGCGTGTAAAAACAGATTTTGTTTTTTTATGCTCTCCTTATCAGATGGACTGCTCTCTGAAGCCCAGTCAGCGCATAGATATGCTGGGAAGGAGGAAAAAGGGGAAGCGAGGGCCGGAAGAGAACGGCGGAGGGCGTCTGTCGGAGCCGGAGGAAGGAGCCCCGCACAGCTACTCCAGCAGCTGTTGGAACAAGAGTAAAAATAAGAGGAGAAAGATCGAGGTGAGCCGACGACTCGCGGCTCTACGGGGCTTCGGCGTCTTCTTTGACTCCACTTTCATCTCGCCGTGTTTGCTGTTGAGCTGTTTCTTAATCAAATAGAAATGTTTACATGTCTGTCGTGCTTCTGACATGAATGAATGAGCCGGTAAAACAGGTTTACACCGGTTATCACTCAAGGGTGCTTTTAGTAATGAAACGCTGCCAGGACATTCCTCACAACCAGGAAAGCTAGTATCACAAAACACTTCTAATGTCATTTTAATCTCTTTTAAATAATATAATTTTTTCCATTTAATCTTATTGAAACCTATTTTAAATACTATTTTTTTTTTTCTTTCTAGGGTCACCCTTTGGAGACGGGTTACATCGTAAGTTTTTTTCCACTTTTATCGTGAAGTTGATGTTCTGCCACTCTGCAGCAACTCATCCAAAACTGTTGTCTGAAATATTCTAATCGATGCAAATCTGTGTTTGTCTTCTTTCAGTGCGACACTGAGAGTGATACAGGAGACAAGGTGTGTGCGTCTTACCTCTCATCAATATTCATTCCAGACTTCATTTTCTTATTTGGTCATGAATGTGTGACATTGTTGACATTATTTGAATGGGAACACAACGAGAGAAACTCAATTTCCTTTGACCATTGCTGAGTTTATTTCAGTATTAATTATTGTTCGGCCGTATAACTGACTGTCACGCTTGACTTAATCTATTTAAGAATTAGATAAATTACGTTTTGTGTCCCAATCTAGGCCTCCGACAACGACATGGACCCAGTCTTCACAGTCAGTACGAGGAAAGGTACAAGTAATTCACAAATTAATATGGAATATTATATTCCTCTGGTTTATTTTGGAGAAGCTCAGACTCCTTTGATCTGTGACTCTAGTCCACGTACTCCTGTTCCTCTGTGCCGTGATGTGCCAGAGCGGCGTAATGCTGACCGCTATTCTCTCCTCTAGTCGTGGAGCCCGCCCCCACAAACATGGGCACGACCATCGGTAAAATCTGCCCACCTCTCCCGGCCCGTTGCGGCGGCGTCTCCCGGTTGATGGTGACCCCGAGGGTGTCCGGCCTCGAGCGAAGTCAGGAGAAAAACTTGGAGCAGCATTTCCCGGAGCCCGCGTCGTCTTCTTCTACCTCTTCCGCCCCCTTCTCCTGCCTGCCTTCCCCGGTCACGGCGGCGGGCACAGTCCCGCGCTCCAGCCCGTTCAATGGCAACGGCGGCCGCCACAACGGCAGCCCGCCGCTCTCCAAACCCAAACCCTTTCTCACTTTGCCGGGACGATCTCACTCCATCTACAACACCAACAACAGGTACGCCAATTTAGTTTTTCTCCCGTCTCAATTCTTAGATTTCCGTGATTCGTTATTTAAACTTTTTTTAATGTATTTTTGCTTCCTCAGGAGCAACACGCCGGCCAAACCTCCCTCATCGGCTTCATCGGTTGCGTCTTCCTCATCCTCCATGCGTCCCCCGACTCCCTCCACCAGTGTGTCGCTGCCCTACTTCAGGGGCTCGGGATCCTCAGGGCCCCTCCGACCGCCATCCCGAGCCAGTGCCGGGGCCTTGTTCGCATCCTCGCCTGGACTTCCTCCTCCTCCCCCTCTGCTGCAAGGCCCCGGTCACTCAACTGCAGCAGGTACGGTCGACGGCAACGCTGCGTTTATCTACTTTTACTGTTTAGCCGTTCATGGGAACACGATGACTAATATGTGACTGAAATGAACCGAACCGAACCCAGACTTCCTCTGGCGGTTCGTCTGCGTTAAGAAAGTTGTAACCTGATGAACGGCGGTCTGAGCACGTCGGCAATGCAAATATAGCATTCCTTGCACCGTATTGTATGAGTAGCACTGTGAGAGAGAGAGAGATATATTAATATTATTATTATTATTATTATTATTATTATTATTATTATTATTATTATTGTGTCTGTTTAAAGTGGCAAAATAAGGTAGCAACATTTGGCTTTTTTTAAATACAAAAATTCAATAGTTTTCATTTAATATAATTAACTTTTATTTATTTCCTCTCCCTTTTTTTATTTCCTGTCGCTGTAGACCAAGAATTACTGCGTCAGAACTTAAACTCACACTTCTTAAATTCACAAGAGCGCGACGGCAGACGCAGCGCCCCGGGGGCTGAAAACAACAGCGCGCCGGCCGCAGGGCGCTCCACTCCCGGCGGTCAGTCGTCATCAAACTCCGGACCGGGTTCGTCGGGCCGGGCGTCTCAGAACCAGGCGAGCATCCCGCCCATGGCCTTCCAGTTCCACCAGCACAACCACCAGCACCAACACACGCACACGCACCAACACTTCACGCCCTTCCTGCACCCCACAGCGGCCGCACCGCCTCTGGTGAGAAGCTCTCTGTTGTTATGCTGAACATCTGTGTCGTACTTGAAATTCCAGTGTGGCTGGAATGTGGACCAAGTTCAGTTTTTTGGGGGGATTTAACCCATGCACTGTTTTTGTCTTTTAGTTTGATAAGTATGCAGGGAAAATGGACGGGCTGTACCGACACCCTGTGAGTACTTTGTGTAATCTCACTGTTTTTTTGTTTTTTTTATGCTGCTGCTGATAATTTACAGACTACATCAAGGCTGAGAATACATTTTAGCTGTTTTAGGACCGTAAACATTTGAAACTATGACTAGATTTAAGCATGGATTTAATTAATGTGTTCAGCTGTTCAGCGGTCACTAAGCTGTGTGTGTGTGTGTGTTTTTTTTTTTTTTTTTGTGCGCGTGTGTCATGCTAGTTCTTCCCACAGTACCCGCCGCCCTCAGTGCCGAGTATCCAGCCTGTGATTCCTCCCAGTGGGCCTTTCAGCTCCTTGCAAGGAGCATTTCAGCCAAAGGTGAGAAGAAAAATCACACTGCAGTGTGTTTGATAACAGTTAGGATTTCTCACTGGAGGGTAATTAAGCATTGACTCTCTCACAGCAGGGGTCCCGTAAGGCTCCATCATGACTGATGGAGCCTTAATCTCTTGTCCTTACTTGCGTCTGATGAAGTGAATCCAGAATCTGTTGTGGTCGAGTCGCCTCTTGGTCCTGTAAGCTTCAGTTGAGCTGGGCACACTGTTCTATATTAGAAATGTCGTTTTATTCCGACTCGCATTATAAGAGTAAAATTATCGGTCCGTTTTTTCTTTTTTTTTGTACGAGGAAACTCGAAAATAAACCGACACGTTGGTCCAGTGATCATTTTGTCAGCGGAAATGTTGACGCTAATTATTTATTTACACGTTTTTACAACCTGCTTCTTCTGAGTGAAACAGGATGCGGAATTTAGCAGAAGACCTCTGTAACATATCTATAAAGTCTGTTTCATCATGTGATAAACAATTTCAGTAACTGATAACCGTTAATGTTATACGATATGAAAGAAGTACGTCGAGTCAGTGACAGTCGGCCGTGATGAAACTACAGCCGGGAGAAATGTCTTTAAGCAAAATACATTTCAGTATCATGACACTGTTTACCATAAGTATATGACTAAAAGAGTATCTTCAATTCCACTGACTGAATCTTGACAAACAAAAAGGCTTGAAAGCTTCGAGGCCGGTGGATTTGGTTTTGCTCGTTGGAGTCTGTAACTTTTTTCCCCTCGTTGTTATATCGGCCGCGATAAAAGGAGGAAACCTCAAAGAGGCCCGGCTGCTGGAGTCACAGTTGGACCGACCCGGCCGCCACATTTTTACGTCCAGACCCCCAATAAAAACATGTAGATTTATCTGCAACGTCGCGATGGGTCAGTTAGTCGTAGACGTGCAGCTCAGTAGGTTTTGGCTCATGTGCTGTGTTGTGTCTAACAGCCTCTTGTCCCTCAGGGAGCAGGTCCTGATATATCCTCACGACTTGGGGTTGTGCCTCACCACCTGCAGCCCAAAGACCCCAGGGTAAGGACAACGTGCTCTACCTAGAAGTTCTTCAAATGTCTTTTTCTTCTTCTTTAGTTTGCATAGATCTGCACGGACGTGGACAGCCAAAGTTTAGACGAGAGTGGTGCTGCAACACGGGCCTTGTCAGTGCAGGGAAGAGTGCAAAAAACTATTCCTCATAGGAGACGTGTGGATTAAAAGTGTTTTTTACACTTGTGTTTTCTTGTAGCTAACTGATCCATTTGGGACATCGTTGAAAATCAGTAATGTAAGCAAAAAACAGAAGTTTTTGAATCCCTTGGCTCCTCAATAGCTTCAGCCTGTTTTTTACTTCCTCACCGCTTCACTCGCTCTTTGCACTAATCTCACTTGTAATCTTGCTCCTGGTCCATTCTCTGCCGTTGCACACCCAGTTACATATTTCAGAAGCCAGAAAATACCCCGTTTAAAATGTGCGTGGTTGTTCTCTCCCCCTGTGGTTTTCTTATATCCTCGCTTATGCATTTTTCACGACCATATTTTTTGTTTAAAATATTCCCAACTCTGGTGGTTAAACCTCATCTCCAGCTGGAAAACGTCGACCTTGTGTGGCAGCTAAGCGGGAAGAACATCTGACTCTGTGTGCAAAAGGGTTTTTAAAGCTGTACGTGCGAGATTTACAGGTATAACGTTGTAAACCTCTTGTGATCTTTGTGCTGTGCAGAAACCAGGAAAGTGGTGTGCTATGCATGTGTATGTGGCCTGGATGATTCTGAGCCATCAGAAAAAAGTGAAGGTACGTGTTTCTTATTTATACCGAATCGAAAATTGTATTTGGAGAATAAAAACGTGAGGTCGTTTCACCCCCATTGATAAATGGGTCGCGCGGTTACCCCTTTCAACGCTCGTCTCTTTCAGCTGATGCGCGCTGATCCTCACAAGTTGGACTTCCGTAGCGACCTGCTGGCACGTCTTCCCGGAGCCGGAGGAATGGGCTCCCTGGGGCCCATGGGAGGAGCCATGCCTCCCACTCACGATCTGACCCGACCTCCCAGTCTGTTCTCAGCTGCAGGTGCATATCTAAACAATTCTGTCTTTTCAGAGCAGCTGCGTGCGTGTGTGTGTGTCTGTGTGTGTTCTCTGCTGATTTGACAACTTGAAGTTGTGCTGGGATATTCTTATTTTTTCACTTAATATTTTGTGTGTGTGGCTCGACACGTTTGCTTCTGATGACGGGTGACATTTTGTTTCTGGTCTTTTTACTACTTCTCTCTCTCTCTCAGGGGCAGTCAATTCGTCCTCCGCTCCTTTCATCTCTCCATCGACGCCTCACTCGTCTTTCCTCCCACCAACTGCACACTTGGGTAAAAGCGGCTTCAAAAAGGCACATCTGTATGCCGCATGTGCACCGCAGCCAGCATCTGTCGCTTCGATTCACATTTTACTTTGACCTTTCAGCGATGAATGGAAACCAAGTTTTCCTTTTTAAAAAAAACAAAAAAAACAACGTCCGTGTTCTTCCATCTGACTGGAGACATTTCAGAAGCTTACATTTTAGAAATGAACGGTTGCACCAACACAGTCTTTCTGACGGTTTACCTGCGTTTGTGTCTTTAGATCCGTACGGCCGATCCCCGCCCTTCACCCCTCTGGGAGCTCTTGGTTCTGGTGCCTTTGGAGGACTTGGCAGCCCAACACTGGGTCAGTATTTTCGGTTTCTCTGCTCTTGAAACACGAGGTCTAAAAGATTATTTCTTAATACAATCCTTATATTGTATACCTCAAATAAGTCTGCAGACTTTGCCTTGGTCTTCTGAGTGTGTGAGCAAGGGGACAAGTCATGCTGCCATGTCGAAAAAATACTATATTATTATAATGTCTTTATTTATGGATTCAAGTAGGGCTCCAACTAACGATTATTTTAATAATCGATTAATCGGTTGATTTATTTTTTCGATTAACCCTCGTAATGTCCTCCCGTTTGCCATACACCTGCTGTCCTCTGGGGTCAAAAATGACCACACCTGGTTTGACTGTTAATCAAAGCATGAAGTATAAATTGTCAATTAATTCTGTTTTACACCTTTAGTCTTACTTCAGTCCAACCCATTAACACATTTTTTTCTTTTTGTTTGGGAATTTAGGGCCAATAGACCTTGTTTATAAAAAAAGTATACTTTTTTTTTTGTGGAAATGAAATGAATTATTTTGACTTTATATTATTTTGAATATTTGACTTATTACAGACTGGTACATGTCAAAGTTTAGTGCAGATGCTGTTTTTGAAACACTTTATTTTTTTTAATGGCAGCAGATAATCACACCTGTTGTCCTCTGGGGTCCAAAATGACCCCATCTGGTTTGGCTGTTATTTAAATAATTTAAAGTGGATACTTCCCCCAATTCTGTGTTACACTTTAATAACAGCTTCATTCAAACACATTGACAGCATTTATTTAGTCTATTTTAAATTTAAGGCCAATAATACCTCATTTACATGAACATTTTCCTTGTTTTTGAGTAAAAAATAAATGTAATTATCAATTATTCTGACTATAGTTAACGATCAGGGTCACATGTGTTGATAGATCATCACAGACTGGTACATGTCAAAGTTTAGTGAGGATGCTGTTTTTAAACCACTTCAATTGTTTTAATGGCAGCACATAATCCCACCTGTTGTCCTCTGGGGTCAAAAATGACCCAGTCTGGTTTGATTGTTTATAAAGCATAAAGTATAAATTATCACCCAACTTTGTTTAAACTTTTTAGCCAACTTTATTCCAACTCATTACCTGACATATAAAACATGTCAACATTCCTTTCCAAAACATTTAATTTTTCAAAACTAACCCGCATGCCCTGATTTTTTTCTGACTGCGCACCAGCAGGTCTGCCAGTGTATACTTGCACGTTCCATGCATAGCTGGACCTGGCATCGCATGCTGCCCATATCTTTATCCCATATTTCCCTGGTTTACTCGGGATGTACTGTTTGAATGGACAGCGACCTCTGAAGGGGACCAGGCGCTCATCCACAGTCACATCAGTGCCTGGATCGTACATCAACGGCAGGAGAGACACCCACTTGTCCCAAACGTCTTGAATGGGAGCAAGTTTGTCTCGTGCACGCGATCTGCTCTGGTGTCTTTGTCATCAAATTGAATCACTCTTGAGATTTTGTGAAACATCTTGAGTGTCATGGTAGCACGGAAAATTGCCCTCCCAGACTCGGCATGCCATAAACTAGCCGTAGCTTCTTTACTGGATCGGTACACGCCAGCGAGAATCAACAAACCCACATATGCCTGCAGGTCCATTGGATCTATCTTTCTCCACTTGTTGCCATACACACGTTTCCCCTCCTTGTTAGTCATGTTCAGCACCACCTCTTCAATAGACTTGGGCAGAAACAGGTAAAAAGTGGACTTTATGTCATCGATACGAGACCTTGAATATGCGGTTGGTCCATGGTGGCTTGTCTCTCTCTCTGCTCTCTCTGCTGTCAACATGTGTCGTCCATCACTGGGAGGAATGGAAGACCAGATCAAGGTTTCATCCTATGACTGGAAATATTCTTCTATCACAGCTGGGTCCTCTTCCTCCGATTCTTCCTCATCAGCTGATTCTTCCTCTTCATAATAAGTGCAGTCCTCCACTTCTGACACTTCTTCCATTTCAGATTCTTCCTCATCAGTTGATTCTTCCTCATGATAAGTGCAGTCCTCCACTTCTGACACTAATTCCATTTCAGCTTCAGAGCCTACCTCATCATGTTCCTTCACGTCATACCCTTCTTCCATTTCTGCAGCGGGTGATGTGGGGGCTTCTTCAGAGGAAGAAGTAGCATGTGGTCTGTATGTTGGATCTATCACCTCATCATTTTCCTTCTCTTCTGATCCTGAATCCTCCTCATCCGTTGATTCTTCCTCCTCATGATGTTCAGCATTGTCCTCTTGGTCATTATTTTCCCCAACATAGTTCAAAATTAGCTCACAAGCCTCCTCTGCAGTATAGCGCTTCTGCCTCCTCATGGTGCTGCCTGTCTCTAAATGAAATGTGTGAAATGGCCTCTGCTGCCCAACACCTGTGAGAAAAGACCTGGTTGTTGTTGTTGCTGTTGTCGTCATAACCATTGCTTGACTCCAGACATCAAACATGCAAGATCAAAGATGTTTTGGAAAGCCGTATGGGGGGACAAGTTGCCCCATTAGACCACTTTGTGCTGCGGGGTCTGTTTGACCCCAGAGGACAACAGACGTTATTAATTGCAATAAATTAGCCATAATTCAATCAAAGTGACTCTGCGACTCGGCGGTCGACCTGCGACTTGCGATAGATACTGAAAGCTGCTGTTCAGAAACGGGAAACAAACCACCGTCTTCACAACGGTGACCGCTGTGTGTGTGTGTGTGTGTCCTCTCTTTGACTTTAGTAGTTTGCTTTCTCTTCTCAAAAAAGCATTAATTTCCAACCCTTTATTCAAAAACAGAAGTGACATTTAAGGTTCTCAATTACAATTTGTCACTGAGATAGTTGGAATTCAGGGAAGGTTTGTTTGTGTGGGTTGAAAACAATTAGTCCAACAATTAGTTTCATGTTTTTAAATGTGTAAACCGGCGACGAATCCATCTGAGTGGGTGAATGTCGTAAAACGTATGAATTGGCACATTTACCGTGATTAGAGGAGAGCTGCGTGCTCGGCAGATGAATGAGTGAATGATGATGATGATGAGCTTGCACCAGCATCGCCAATCAAGTCTGCTCAAAACGAAGCCGGCGCTCGGAAAGCTTTGTTGTGGAACTCTTACAATTAATAGCTAAATAAGATAATTAAAATGTGTAAAGAGGTACAATAAGGAAGACTATTGTGGATTGAGCTGGTTATTTGTTTAAGCACTGGTGAAGGGAATCGAACGGTCCACATTGAAGCTCCTTCTACTGTATATTTACACGCAGAAGATAATCTGCTGATGTGGTTTGGGTTGTAAAGTAAACAGCAGAGTTAAACAGGAAAGTGATGAATGTTCATGCTACGCTGTGGTTCTTCTGATTTAGAGTCTTGCAATTGCAGCTGGTTATCTTCCATCTCTCATGGACGGATCATTCACAGCGAGCGAGACAAAGAGAAAGCGTTGTGACCGTTTCTTGTGGCTAATTGTAAGATACGAGAAGCCTTGAGCAAAAACTATTACGGTCTTGTCCTTCCAAAGTAACGGTTGACCTGTTCTGTCTTTACAGAAGTCTTTAACCGACTGTGGAACGAATACAGTGGATGTTTTGTGAGGAGAAGTTGTATCACAGCCTTACTCTCTTTACTTTTACAACTTTTAATTTAAAAGGTCACGGGGCACAACAGACAATTGTGTCGCCCAAAAACCTTTTTATTGATAAAGGTTAAAGTCATAATGATAAATATATCATAGAAGTCCCCATTTGCTGGTAAAGGTAGCGCTAAATAAACCTCAGAGCGCAGCCATATGCACGAACTTCAACGTATTACAAAACTCGTACAACGATATACAGACGCACAACGAATTACGAGAGTCGCAGGAAGTGACTCTGCGACTCGGCGGTCGACCTCAACTCGCGATAGATACTGAAAGCTGCTGTTCAGAAACGGGAAACAAACCACCGTCTTCACAACGGTGACCGCGGTGTGTGTGTGTCCGTGTGTGTGTCCGTGTGTGTGTCCGTGTGTGTGTCCGTGTGTGTGTCCGTGTGTGTGTCCGTGTGTGTGTCCGTGTGTCCTCTCTTTGACTTTAGTAGTTTGCTTTCTCTCCTCCTTTCTGTTTCTCTTCTCATGCACTGATTCGCTTGAGTTGAAAAGCCAATCGGAGGGCTTCCTCTCGCCGCCGATTCACCGTGCTGCAAAACAGGGAGGTGCCAGATGCTCAAAATACAATGAATAAGTAAATGAATAAGTCACTGCCCTCCATCCAAAGGAAGCCTCTTTCGGCGCTTTGAAGAATGATGGAAACGGTTGCACTTTTGTAACAAAAATGTATAATTTAACCTCCTGAAGCTTGAGAAAGAACATAGCATCTTTCTCTATAAATGAGTTTGAAGACTATGTATGTGTCACACCTATAGTGCATTACACCTGATGCATTAAACAGCCAAACAAGAATCTCACAGCGATATACGTCATATGCAATTAACAAATTAGTTTCTGGAAATCTAGAATTACCTGATAAACTAGTAAGCTAACGAGACGAAGAAGCCGATCAAGTGTTGTAGCTTTTGTTACCCGGCTCAAGTTAGTGGGTTAGAATGGTTTTGAGATCAAACACCCGGCTCTAAACTGGACTCAACTGGTTTGTCATCACTCTGTCTTCCTGTTTTAAGGCACGGCTACGGCTCAGCGCGTCGCTGTCCGATCGTCATTTGGCTGCTCTGGGTTTGGCTCGAAGTTCAACATGAACGGATTAAACATTTCCAGATAATGTTTTATTGGGAGGTTGTTTTGTTGCGTTGGACTGAGATGAGAGAGATTAATAATTAAAGAACCTCTTGTAAAACCATGTCAATTAGAGGTTGTTTTTTTTAGAGGTTTTAGACTGCAGAAATATTTGTATTTGAGTAATTCATGTTCTTTGAAAAAAAAAAAAAAACAGATGTACAGTATTCAGGGTTCTTACGGTCATGGAAAATCTGGAAGAATCATGGAATTTTAAAATGTTTTTTTCCAGGCCTGGAAAAGTCCTTTGAAAAAAATTAAAACTCCAAAAGTTTTGGAAAAGTCATGTAAATGTGTTATATTCATGTGTTCATGACGTTCATTTACGCGGAGTTTGAAATAATAAATATGCTTTTAAAAGAAAGACGCTCAAAATATAAGCAGGCATACATACAGGCATCTGTATAAATGTGTATTCTTTTAATCAAACTATTGTCTCTCTTTCATTTGAGTCATTTAAGGTTTACTGTATGCTTTGTATTCTCATTGTTCGTTTAAATACTACATTTACTCACCTTTTCATGTTTACACTGAGATTTCACAAAATGTTTGGTCATGGAAATCCATTGGTCAGAATGTGTATGAACCCTTAGTATATACTGTAGTTTCTTGCCTTTTATTGTCTACATTATTAATTGCAGACTAAAATATATTTAACTTGATCACCTGACAAGGACCAACTTGTTTTGAAGAACTTTACTTTTCAAGTTTTCAGTGAGAGTTTTACGCTTTACTTTGAAACGATAATCTTGCTCACCAGGATAATGACAACAAAGCCTGATGTGGATTTTGCTTCCACAAGATTTTTTTTTTTCCACTACCACGAATGTGTCCCTTTATTCATTAGCAGGCTCTGTGTTTGGCCCCAAAGATTCTCCAGCCAGCGTGGTCGGAGGCCTGTCCAACCCCAACCACCACGACCCGTGGAACCGTCTGCACGGCGGCCCGTCCGGCTTCGCCCCCGGCCCCAGCTGGGCCAAAGGGCCGGACAAGCGGGACGAGAGGGACCGAGCGAAGGACATGGAGAGGAGAGACAGCCCCCACATCAAGGATGAAAAGGACAGGTATGGCGGGGTTTCAACACTGGCTTTAACATGCGAAGGAATCGCTTTGATTTTGAGAGACAACGTCCTGCTTGCATTGAGTTTCTCACGAAAGGCACGGGATGAAATTAGTCCATTTACGTCATTCATGGCGGAGAGTCGTTTCTCGCTATTCGTATTTGTGAATAAATGTCAGTTTGCGAGACATTAGTAATCTTATAAAACATTTTAGTGACGAATAATTGTCTTCTGGTTTTAGAGACTTGAAGTGTCAGTCAAGTATTTTGCACACTGATCTCCTAGTGCAACCTTAAAATATAACAAAATAGATTTAACAGAACACAACAAATCTCCATATCTTCGAACCTTTTATTGACGAATTCAAACTGTCGTTAAAATGATAAATAAGAGGATTGGTGTGAATGATTTCCACGATGTCCCTTTTATGTTTTGCAGAGACAATATGCTGTACGGCCGACAACCTGTGAGGATGTCTCCAGTTGCCCCGACCTTCAAGCCCCGCAGTAGCACCCCGGTCTCCCACGTCAACGGCCACAGCAGCAGCAGCACCCTAGGGGGCGGTGCCGGGCCGATCGAGGACCTGACGCGCAGCTTGAGCCGGGACCGCGAGCGAGACCGGGACGGGGACAAGAGGCCGCAGCAAACTGTGTCTTCACGGGGACCTCCTTCATCTTTAGTAGCAGACCGGGACAGGCCGCGGTCTTCCTCGTCCTCCATGCTCACCACGCCACCGCCGCCCACCAACCGCTCCGCCCCGTCCCCCATGGAGCTTTACCCGCGGCCGATGGGCCCGGGGACACACGGCCACCACAACAACGAACCCCCGCACTCCCAAAGAGACGGTAACCTCCCTTCTTCCTCCGCGGCATCTTCCTCCGCGGGATCCGCCGCCGTCACTTCTTTGTCTCAGCCAAAGAAGTCCGACCGGACCACGACGCCCGTCTCCAAGCCGCCGATGCTCCTCCCACCGGTTAAAGTCAAAGAGGAGCGGAAAGAGGAGCCGGAGCACATCCCCATCACGCTGCCGCCGCCGGCACCCAACCACAGCTTTGAACGCCCTAACAGCCATCCTCACCACCATCGTTCCGGCTCCTCTTCCTCTCTATCGCTGACTCCCACTCCCGGTGTTCCACACATGCCTCAGAATCCAAACCCTCCTTCCCACCAGCATCTCGCCCTGCTGGACCGCTCCAGGGCCATCGAGGCGTATCTGGGGAGCACGGGCGCCGCGGGTTTGATGATGGGTCCGGGAGGAGAGCGTTTCCACCACGGTCCGGCGCAAGGACCGCCGCAGGGTCCGCACACTTTCACCTGGGACCCCTGGAGGGAGCTGGCGGCTCAGCAGCAACATCAGCACCGCAGGGAGGCCATGGCACTTCGAGCAGATCCACACTTAGCCCTGCGGACCGATCCGCACCTGGCCCGACTGCTCCAGCATCAGCGCATCATGGAGGCGGAGAGGGCAGCGGCCGTCGCGGCTGCGTCCAACCCTCACCACCCTCCGGTATCTACCTCTTCTGGCCGCCAGGAGTTCGGCCTCATGGCCCACCACTTCGACCGTCCGCCTCACCTCGGACACCCAGGAGGCGGGCTCATCGAGGAGGAGCAGCGCGCCCAGATCCTGAGGGAAGACTTTGAGCGCGCTCGCTACTTCGGGATGCACCCGCACATCCCCCACGGCGCTCACCTGGCCAACGCCTCCCACGCTGCTACCGCCGCTCACCTGGAGCAGCTCCACCCCGGCCTCCTCGCCCACTCGCTCCACCACGGACCCTCGCCCGCCGCCCAGCACCATGCCGGCCTCTTCGCCCGGCTAGGCCAGCTGAACACGCACCACGTGCCCAACGGCATCCTGGCGAAGACCCCCTCGGGCCTGGTTGGGGCCCTGGCGGTGGGGGCGCCGCCGCCGCTCATTCCGTCCATCACCAGCCGGTCGTCCACGCCGCCCCGAAGACTCGGAGGGCCAGGCGAGCTGGGGATGTACAGCGCCCACAAAGACGGAGAGTCCAGATAGTACAGGGACAACACTGGAGGAGATTAAGGGAAATGTCAGGATCACTGTGCTGCTCTCAACCTGCCCCCTTTTTCCTCTTGCAGACTACTAAACCCTGCTCTCCCAGTTACACAACCAAACCAGCTCCTCCTCCCCAAACAAGAGTAACCACGACTGGCTGGAGGTGATAGAAGGGAGGTGAATGCAAGACTTGGACTGTGCTCAATGGTTCTATCAGTGCAATTTAAAGGTACATGGGTTCTGTGCATCCTTGGTGTATTTTTATGTTATACTGGCTGTTAGTCCAATTTCCAAAAAAGCTGTAGGAAGAGGCGAGGACGAGGACAGCTTTCATGTCAGGTGAATTAAGATTCAAGCTTTTTTTATTTTTATTTTATTTTCAGCAAGCCTTCTCCGGGTGGATTGGAAATGACTTCCAGAGGGATGTGCACTGTGTGGGGAGGGGGAAACGCGTCAGCTCGGTTATTAAACCATGGGATATTATCATAAAACCTTCCTCGACATAAATTAACCCTGATTTGGTATTGTGGACGAGGGTCTTTAGAAAAACAGTGGCCAAAGTGGTGCTTTCTGTTCAGTCCTTCGTGTCTTTTTTTTCTTTGTCATCGTGGAAAAAGACCGATTACCGATGAGACCGTTGCACCTCAGTTTCCTCCTTCACCCAAAAATCTAACCCCACCTCAGCGTCACTGATCATGAGATTCAACCTTATTGTTTTTTTTGTTTGTTTTTCATTTTCAAAGGATGAATGGGTGAAATGAACTGTGCTTACACTGTGTGAGTGAACACAGTATTTTAGAGCTTCCTGTAATTGTTTCCCACTCTCCTCTTGACTATATGAGCAGGACCAGATTATAGTAGTCTAGAGAAATTGCCTTTGTAATTATTATTCTCAACATTAATTATCTTCTATAATAATAAATATATTCACTGTTATGTTATTTGTATTTGTTTCGGTTATCAACCAGTACTCTCTCTCCTCCCCCGCCCCTTCAGGTAGTAGTCTGTTTCAAATCATGCAGAAGGCTTGCGTCGCAGAAAACTGTTAAGTGCTCGTGAACATTTCAGCCTCTTCAAGGATCTCATCTACGACTTTCTTACGCCGAGAGGGAGGTTTGCGCGTGTGTGCGTGTGTGTGTCATTGGTTGTGTGTTATATCCATTTGGGACTATGGGAGCCTTGTACATTGAACTGTCGAGTTGTTTCATCAATAAAAGTAAGTTATATACATGGATAAATGGGACATCTGCTGAAGAACGGAGGAAAAAAATCATATAAGGACTTGTGTCAGAAGACAACTAGACAGTGGGTATCCTGAGAGGGAAAAGACTGGGTCGATTATTTTAATATGACCATTTTATACCTTTCAAACCCCTCCCCTAGAGACCACAAAGATTAATTATTAAATGAATTGTTTGTTTACTCTGTTGTGTGGGTCTTTTGTTCCGAGTCTTTCATTATTGGCGCAGCAACTGCTGTGATTTTCACCTGCCGTTTTTATTTTCTCGAGCAATAGATTGGTGTATAAAACCGGTGAGAAATACTTCAATTTAGTTATTTAAAATCTGTAGAAACGGTACGAATCCCCAAAATACAGTTTACTATCGGAGAAAACAAAGAAAAATAGACGAACTACTTCGCTGACGCTTGAATTTGACGTCAATGTATTTCTTATCTAAACAAACCAATGAATTCCCTTTAATTCTGCATTTAAAGGGACAGAAAAAGTACTACTTTTTACTCTGCTTTTTCTAAAGTAAGGATGTCTTCATTATTATTACCATACATCATATGTCCAGGTCCCTTAATCAGAAATGTATCCCCAAAAAGTATATTTACTCAAATACTAAAACATAAGTACACAATTGAGGAGCATGAATTTCATCTTGGAGGGAAGTGTGCTTTTTATTGCACTTCACAAATTTAGATTTTTGCACACAAAACTAAGAAATAGTTAATAGACTTTGAAGTTTTGTAATAAATTAAACTTCCCAAAAGTTCATGCAGCTGCATAATTAATCAATTGGTAAATTGACAGGAAATGAATTGGCATATTTTGATTGTTAAAGTGATTATTTATGTAAAACCATTTCATGGTTTCAGCTTCACCGCTGTGAATATTTTAGTTTTAGTTATTTTAATTATATATGTGACGGCATCTCACACTATTTTTACAAAATCAATGGAAAAAATGATCAGTAGATTATACCATAGTGAACATAATCATTAGTTAACAACACCACCAGTAAAATCCTGCTTTAACATTAATGCATGAATAATAAACTTGTGATGAAATATATAATAATATAAATAACAGGGGACATTTTTCCTACTCTAAGTACACTTTTCCTGAAGACTTGCATACTTCTACTTGTAACAGAGTATTTTTAAAGCGTGGTATTAGTACTTTCATTATAATATACAACTTGCTCCACCGCTGCTTGTAGCTTCATCACCATCTATTCGTCACTCAAAATACAAAACCTTTTGTGTAACTTTCTAAATGTGAAATATTATGACCGTTTAACTGTGCACTGTCACCGTTACGTTAATATATTCTTCGCCATGTGTATAATTTGTGGGATTAAAAATAAACCGATTAAACATATTATATCTATATAATTTATCGAGCTTGCGTCTCACAATAAACTACAATCGGAAATTTCAAGTGGCGCGCTTGACGAGATCTCGCGAGATTTCCCGTGTTCTGTCCGTTGTCAGCAGCAGCGGTCTCTCCACCATTTCGCTGCGTAAAGTCTCCTCCCCGCGACCGCTACATTCTGCGCCGAAACCCAGTCTCTCCCGGTCCGTATTTTAACTTCTTCCCACGGACCTAGTGGTACCTCGTTGGGTACCGGGAGACGGTTTGGATTACTGGCATCAAGGATTGAGTGCGATCTTACGCGGATGACGACTCCTTCAATGAGAATTTAGTAAAAGAAAATCGCTCGGAAATTTCAGGTAGGTGGGAACTTAAGATGGCGGCCTTGGAGAGGGAGGGGGGCAAGGAGGAAGTAATGGGGAGGTGAAGGGGGGGTCTCGGACTAACGACAGGACACAATCGGACTGCGTTTCACTTGGTAGTATTTTATGAATTTGCTTCGTAGAAATGCGGAGACACGACACTCGAACCGAGACCGGAAACAAAAATGAAAAGCAACAACACCGGAAAAAAATGTAAATCTAAAACCAAAGGAGTTGTCGTTGAACCGCCGTTTCCTCGCCGTCGCTTCTAAAGAGCCAAGCCGTTGGACCGTGTGGGTCCCACCTAAATCTCCCCCCCCTGTATAATCATTGCAAACATGTATATGGAACTTTATAACAATGTTTTATTCGCCCTTTTTTAAAATGCTTATTCGGAAAGCAACGCGTATTAGTGGTTAAAACAGAATATTTTTTACGTGTTTTATTTTTCGTGGAAAACAAAATTTGACCCCACGCAAAATGACGTCACGAGCGATTGCCCCCCCCCCCCTCCCTCTTCTTCCCCCTCTCTCCCTCTCTCTGTCTGTATGGCAGCGCATGCAGAAGCGGGTTTTTAATGCGACTTTTCAGATGTTTTCCCGTTTGTCTATCGCGGCGAAGTAACTTAAAATCAGATGTGTCGGCGTGAACGCGCTTCTTTGAGGGCTCGAGCGTTGCGTAACCCGCGGGTGGGGATGAAGCGGCGCCTGCGCATCAACCGAACGCACCCTTAGTAACTCTTCTACCTCGCTAGTTAGCAGCAGGATTTCTTTTTGCCTTTTTTTGTGTGCCACCCAAGCAGTGTCTCATTGTGGAAGCGTGTCTTCTTTTTTTTGGGATAATTTTTTTAAAGAAGACTTTATTGTCAACGTTCCCACTTCTCTCGGGACGAAAGTCGATTTCATCTTTTCGTCTCGTGCACGGTTTTGCGCGTGCTCCCGACCGCACAATGTACCCCCCACCACCCCTGAATAAAGATGCACTTTTTCAAGGTACATTATCATCCACAAGTTCCACGCAGTCTCCCCTCCAAATGCATTTCACATCACGAGAGCATACAAATGAATGAGTGGAAGGCCCGCGCGCCTGGTCGCCGGCTTTTAGCTTGTGAGCGCGTGCTGCAGAATTCCTAATACCTTCCTGTGAGGCGACTGCAGCAAAAAAATGCAAACTTGCAGCGAGCTAACTGAGCTGCCCGGTTTAGTGCCGCTTGTGTATTTAATGTATTTAATTACTGCTGCAGGATTCCCACTGAAACACAGCCTCGTACACCAACTGTAGTCCGAGCAAGTTGTGCTAGCGGCAGGCTATCCGAGCGCTGCTCTCGTGACCTGGCATGTTACTCATCCTCCCCACACACACACACACACTGTGGTATTTGTGTTTACGAAATGCATGTCCACGAATAAGAAATCTAGCCTCCCTTTTCTTTTTGCAAAAGCTTGCCTCACTGGTTTGTAAGATGTGCGGTTTGAGTTGTGCTTTTTTTTTGTTGATAATAAAGTTATCTATTTCTGCTCCCATAGACTATGTGGAAGGGACCCTAATTTCAGCATCCTGGAAGTAGAAAGCATAGAAGATCTGTGTCTCATACCACAGACAGGTGAGAAGTTGTTGCTTTGCAAACGCACTCAATGTTTGTCATTTTTCATGTACTTTCAATAAAATAAACAAAGACAGCACAGTGACTTCCCACTTTATCAATATTAAGTCATTATTATTCTTTTTTTGTACGTGGTCCAGACTCTTTTGTTTGCCTGTGTCACCCACAGGTGCAGTGTGTAGCCGGGGCAGCACAGAGGAAGGACGCTCTGGGGAGGAGGCGGTGCGGCAGCGTGCCCCTCCGGCTGTGGATGTGCTGGGTGGCAACTTCCAGGCTGCACAGAATGTGGCTGGGGAGTCGCCTCAGCATGCCCCGCAGCCGGCCGCAGCTACCCCCCGCCCGGTCCCTCCGTTCGCCAATCTGCCCGCTGTGCCACCGCCGGAGAGCGACGGCGACGACGGCAACGACCCGGCGTCCCTCGGCACGGAGAGCGCCCCGCAGACCGACTTGCCTGAAAAGCTCCCGATCGGAGTTTCGAGATCTTCGGCGGCGCCCCTCGTCGGGGACTGTAGTTCCTCCGCTGAGATGCAAAAGCCTCCAGATCCCCGTTGTCCCCTTCTCGCCACAGATACACAGATTGACAGCACAGTGCAAGAGTTGCGATACGGGTCACAAACTGATAAAGAGAAAAGCCCCTCAAACAGTGACACAAACCAGATTCAGCCGCTCGGAGAAGGAGCTGGACTTATTACGGGGACTAAGGATAAACAGTCCGTCACGTTGGAATACAAAGCAGAGACTGGAACGAGCGTGGAGCTCGGTGGAAAGGAGAACACGGGCGGGAATATTCACCTCCGACCCCAATCTCAAATCCATTTCACAGCTCCGTCTCGGTCTGTCCCGCTATCAAGTGTTGGTTTTAGAGTCCGAGACGCCGCAGAACACGAGGCCCCGGGGCCGTCCGACGGGGACCTGCGTGTCCACGTACCTCCGCCGGGCGCCGCGGTGCGAGCGGGGGGTCACCAGGACTCCAAATCGCCCCCGCTCCCTTTACCCTCATTGGGTAGTGAGATTAAGCAAACGGACCTGTCAAAAACACAACATAACATCATCACGGGCATCTCGACTGACGCCAGAGAGATACAAACGGCAAACTCTTTGGAATCGGTTGAGACGTTCGAGTACGTTGAGGAACTTGTTGACAGACGACCTCCCTCAGCAGAAATACTTGAGACCAGAAAAGCAGGAGAACCGCTTCCTGGATTACACGCTTCTCCTGGAAGAGAGGGCTCTGAAGGAGGAGACGGCCGCGATCAACTCGGAGGAGAGCGGCTGGAGGGCAGCGTGAGGGAAGGACATGCTGACGTCTCCTCGTCTGACTTCACAATGCTGCCAGAGGAGACTTCCTCTAAACCCTCTGCTTCGCCGCTCCCGCTTGACACGGGCTTAGTCGTCTCACTGCAGGCGGAGCGGGTCGCCGAGGCAGAAACATCTTATCCCGAAACAGAGCCGCCGGCCGAGCTCATGCATTCGGCCGAGGCTCATCAAATCGTCGTCGTCGGAGAGGAGACTCATATCAGCGGCGACTGGACGAACATGCACCTGAATCAGAGTTACCTCCTGCAGCGGGAAGATGGCAGCGTCTGCGAGGCCGCCATCGTCAACCAGCTGAGCGCCGACCTCTCCGTCGGGGAGCCGAAGCTGTACGAGGAAAGCGTGCAGGCGGACATCGAGCTGGACGCGCAGCGAGTGGAGGTGTATGAGTTTTGCACGCTGGTGGAGGAGGTGGCGGAGGAGACGGTGTGTGCCAGTAGCAGCAGCGGCGGAGGAGGAGGAGGAGGAGGCGGAGGCGGCGGCGGCGGCGGCGGCATCACACAGATGCCTCACTCTCCAGGATACGAGATGAACTTATTCAACGCGTTGCTCGAACACTCTGAGGAATACATCGTCAAAGAGGACCTCGAAAGCGGCACTGTCATTATTTCCCAGCAGCCCTTGCCTGTACACAACGACGCAAACAGTAATTCCCATAATTTGTCCGTACAAACCACGGGAGCAGCTGCGATCGGGCAGCATTTGGTATTAGAAGCTAGCCCAAGCGACGTTTGTTTAGTTGGAGTGGCCGCCGTCGCCTTAGAACCGACGGACAGCGGTCCAGAAATGCTGACGCCACAGATCAGTGCAGACCCGTCGGACCAAACGGAGGCGAGCAATTCTCCCGTAGTGCAAACGGTTCCCGCAAAACAGGAAGCGACAGCTGGTGCGCTGTCGCTCATATCCCCGGCGGTCGCCGATGCGGACGCGGGGGACTCGACCGTTGCCGCTTTGCTACGCGTTCAGCCCGCTCCCAATCAGACCGTTGTAAGTGCCACAAAGCGCGAGGCCCCTGCTTCCTCCCACGAAGGTTCCAAAGTGGCCCCTGCTTTGACAGAGACTCTGTCACAGAGCATGCAGAATGTTGCTATGCCCACAGAAACCAAACCAGCGGCTCTCTGCGTCACCCGCTCCCCTGGTCTCATACACCCAAAGCTGCTTCTTTTTAAACCGGGACAAACCCCCGCCTTGAAACCCCCTCCCAACCTTTTGCCGCTCGTGTCCAAGCGACAGAACGCGGCCGGCAAGCTGGCCAATGCCCACAGCTCGTGGTCTGGCACCGTGTCCGAGGAGTGCCTTCCCCAAACTGTCTCGGACTCTTTATGTGCGTCCGATCAGACCCAGCGCTCCTTCGTCGATAAAACGTCTGTGTCGGTGGCTCCCGGTGACTCTCTTCACCTCGACCCGGCCGCGTCGTCCACAAGCAAATCTGACAACGAGGCCTTAACTGTTGCTAAAACTTCCCGTGAAGCTGACGCCACCGCTGCAGACGCTACGGCGCCCGGCGCCCCTTACGCGCTCCCGCCGTCCGCCCCCGTCGGCCAGGCGGACTCCCTCTATGAGGAGGAGGAGAGCGAGGACATGGAGCAGGACGACACCACGGGAGAAACCGAGGCTCTGGAGGCCACTTCGGGACAGATCAGCAGTCCAGAGGAAGGCAGCGACGAAGAACCGGACGCAGACAAAACGGAAAGCGAGATGACCCTCGGCTCTCCACTCGAGGTAGTTTCATGACTGTTTATGAAATAGGTTTCGTTTTGTTGGGTCTAAACTGAACGATGTACCGAGAGTTCTTCAGGTCACGCTGTGCAGCATAGAGGGACAAGGTTTTTGTGAAGATTTGATTTAGTGAAAGGTGCTCAATGAAAAGAAAATACACACATAGATGCAAGCAAATGCACACGCTTCATTATAAACATAATAATACATAGATTTAAAGGCACATTGTGTTTGTTGATGGTTTAAAAATGTTCGGCCCCTCCTGCGAGGGTTGAAAGCCAACTCGGATTCACTCGCTTTTTCTTTTTGATTCGCTATCTTTGCGTCTCTTTGGCTCTGTGACGGTCATTTTCGTAGCTTCCTCTTGGGTTTTGTGGAGGTTGACACCCAGAAAACCACCCCGAACATGGGAAAATAAGAAAAAACAGGCAGATGGCAGAACATTGCCCTTTTTAGATATCGTGCATGACGGTTTCATGAAATAATTTTGTGAGCAGCGCTCAACCTGAAAAGAGATTAATCTGTTCTTACGCCACCATGTTGTTCATATATCAGGCATGTTTCCACTGTCCAAACATGGCGTCATTCTACACATCCTGCTGCACATGAACTGTGTGTGTGTGTGTGTGTGTGTGTGTGTGTTTAGTGAGTTCTTTTTAAGTTGACCGCATGCTCAGTTCCCCGTGTGTGTTGTCCAGCATTGGTTCACTTTTTAACAGGATGCTCACAAGCACTTCCTGGTCTGATGCGGTCACTGCTAATGAAGGGGAGCATTTTGACTTAAAAAAAATGCTTTCCTTTTGACTTCTGCCATTTTGCTTTAATTCTGCATGAAAGGTCTGTAGTTCTGGAGCATGTCTGAATTTGCTTATTGTAAACTTCAGCTCTGACATTTTTTTTTTTTCAATGACTCTTGCTGCTTTCACCTCGCTAATGCTTGAAATACTTTCCTCTTCACCTTCCTCCCTCGGCCCTCAGGTACACCAGTGGATGGCAGACGGGGTCACCGCGAACTCATCTCCTGTCTCGCCCTCCACTTCCTCTTCGTACCCCGGCGCCTCGCCCGCCAGCGACTGGGCCGCCCAGCGGCGGGATAAGTCCTCGCCTCTCCGGGGGCCCCATGGGAAGTTTGTGTCTCCTGGCACCGGCGGTGGCTTCAGTTCCTCCTCTTCCCCGCCGGATCAGGTCACGCCTCAGCGACCCCGCGGAGAGCGTCACAAAGACATGGCAGAGCTGGCTAAACATGTGAGTGAGACTTGTACTGCTGAGAATAAGTTGTGCGTTCAGAAATGATTTCCCTCCTGTTGCCCACTGCCTTAAATAGGCTCTTTTTTAAAAAAAATTTCTGGAGCAGGAATAGTTAGTTTGTATGTTGATGAGATGCATGTAACACTTTTACTAGACTGTCCTTTGGTTTTTAGTGTTTATAATCAAGATGCAACTGTGGACCAACTTTTAAAAAGATCAGTTAATCATTATTAAATATGAGAGTCAGTGATTGATGGCAAGTAAGGATGATGGTTCTGTTGAGTAGTGCCTCTCTGTCCGACTGGATTATACTGGATTGCTATCAATTAAGAGTTGTGCTGGAGTAAATAAAGAGTGCAGCGCTCTGCTGTGTTATCAACGGTTTCTCCACTGCAATGTTACTTCCAGGGAAATCCACTGTCATCCAACATGCTGTGCAGGTCTTTTGCAAATGAAACCGACGTGTGATCGGCCCTGGAGCTCAGTTATTCTCTGGGTGATTGGGTACAAAGTATTAACGCAATACTTCTCCTTTCAAAGTAATTTATTAAGTTATTAAATCCCCAAAATGGCCCCAAAAGCGTGCCTTTTTCTTATGATAAACTAGTGTGCGCCAGTTACAGGAACATTAATGCGTTAGGCGGGATTCACTGAGCGTTTTCTTCCCACTGTGCGTCTGCAGGAAGCGGACATCGAGCATCGGACCCAGTCACTGAGGCGAGAGGGCAGCTTGTCAACGAAGCGGCTCACCCGCCTGACAGAGCCGCCGCGACCCAAAGTGCACTGGGACTACCTGTGTGAGGAGATGCAGTGGCTCTCCGCTGACTTCGCTCAGGAGAGGCGGTGGAAGAGAGGCGTGGCTCGAAAGGTGGGTCAGGTTTATTAGTAAAAAAGTTTTTTTGTGTCTAGAAATGTGTTTTTACTAGGCTACTTGAAAGATGGTGTGTCTTATTATACCTTTTATGTTTTTATTAGGTGGTACGAATGGTGATGAGACACCACGAGGACCTGAGGCAAAAGGAAGAAAAGGCCAAGAGAGACGAGCACTCTAAAATCAGAAGAGTCGCCTCTTCTATCGCAAAGGAGGTCCGGGCTTTCTGGAGCAGTGTGGAGAAGGTCCGGATTATTCACTCGCACACAAAAAAAACACGCAAACAAAACATCCTGGTTCGATGCTCAGCTGTAAAAATTGAGACGATCACAGCCTGTGTTTGATTATTATTTTATTTCTTTCCCACAGAAGAATAAGTGACATTTTCCTGCCTTAGTTTACTATTTGGCATTTAGGTTTTTATTGTAGCTTCTTTTGAAATCACCAAGTAAAATTCACCCTGTTTTAAAAGCAGTGGCATCACAGGGTCAGGGTTCTTTTTTACGTTTTAGTTACAGTAGAATAAAATACAGAAAAGAACCTTTTGGTTCTTTTATTTTGAAAATGAATAACATTCAACAAATTGTGTACAGTTTTGAGCTTGATTTAAACGGACTAGCATGCTACAGCGCTAAATCTGGCGCTCCTTAATTTCTTCTCCGCGTGTGCAACTAGTTGACATAAACAGCTGTTTGGGTCTGAGGGCTCTACACCGATACAATAAGAGCGTTGGTGTCTTTTCTCAATGAAGGTGGTGCAGTACAAGCAGCAGTCCAGACTGGAGGAAAAGAGGAAGAAGGCTTTGGACCTTCAGCTGGACTTCATCGTCGGCCAGACGGAAAAATACTCGGACCTCCTCAGCAAGTCGCTGGCACCCAGCAGGCCGGCTGAACCTGAACCCGTCCCTCAGTCTCCCAAAAAATCAGTGCCACCTGCCACTGAGGAGGATGGTGAGTGATTCACAACTGCTTTACTTTGTTTGTTGTAGGACATACTTTTGGTCATTTTATAGTGGCTCAAGAACTGACGTCTAAAGAATATGTTCTCAATCTGAGAATCATGTGAATGTGCCTCCTTTTCACTTTCGTCCGCTTG
>NC_136590.1:4459837-4487337 GCF_910589615.1 Taurulus bubalis | reverse complement strand
CCCCACCAGCGTGATGCTGAACTGGGAGATGGAGCTGAAACGCTGGTGTCCCGGGTTTAAGATCCTCACTTACTTTGGCAGCCAAAAGGAGCGAAAGCTAAAGAGACAGGTGAGTTAGTTTATTTTTTTCTTCCAATTTGCTGGTGTTAAATTATGTTTTTCCTGCTTTATGTTCCCAAAGCAACGGATGCAACGTTTCCCTTCACATGCCATACCTGCAAACTTGTCACCTTTCGACGAAATTCGCCGTTTTGAAATGAAAATATGTCATCCACGTGAATCGTGTAGATCCGAAGAGTTTTTGTTTTTGGGAGGGGGGGGTCAACTGGCCGGCGTTTCTGAGATTGGAGTGAGACACGGAAAAAAGCTGAGGTTGTGATCTACGCAATAGATGATCTTTGACGTGTCGAGTCTTAGCCAATCAGCGTTAAGATGTCTACAGCGGCTTAATTTCCCCACCAGTTTTTTAATGGTCAGCTTGCTAACACGTTAGCTAACGTTGTTAGAGAGACAGCGAGTGAGATTCCTGGCAGTGGCGACTCCGTGGCAGCGTGTGGCGTCAGACAGGAGAGCGGCGACTCAGCGGCGACTCAGCGGCACTGGTAGTTCACACCTACCGACACCTGACTACATATAAGGAGAGGACAAGTGGAGATTTTATACAACTTTTATTTTAATAAAAAAAAACAAGTGGCCGAAATTTGTTTCCTCCGTAGGGTGGCCGGGCTCCTGTTTATAGTTAAGGGTTTAAGATATACGTGTATCTATGTGTATCCTCCAGTTAATTATAATCTATGTAGTTATTTGGTTATAATCGCTGTCACACAGAGAGAGGTGTGCATGTTCAGGTTTACCTGGTGGAAACATTATTCCAGTGTTCTAGACTAACAGTGACGTCTCTTCAAAGTAAAGTGGTATAACAGTATGACATAATATGGTCAAAATAAAATAAAAAGGCTGGTACATTATACATATTATTGCATATAAGTGTAATATTATGAAGTTAAATGTAGCATATTTTATTTATATATATATATATATATATATATATATATATATATATATATATATATACACACACACACACACACACACACACTTAAGTATTGACAAAAGAACAAATAAACCCCATAATGATCATAGTTTGTCAGCTTCTCGACGAGTGACGCTGTCCGGCACTGACTCGCCCCCCCCCCCCGTCACCTTTTTTACCTCTTATAGGTTTGCAGGTATGACGTACCTGTGATGGATGTAAAAGCACGATTTTGAACAATTTTTCCCCCCTCAGGGCTGGACGAAGCCGAACGCTTTCCACGTGTGTATCACCTCCTACAAGTTGGTGCTGCAGGATCACCAGGCGTTCCGGCGGAAGTCTTGGCGGTACCTGATTCTGGACGAGGCGCAAAACATCAAGAACTTCAAGTCCCAGCGCTGGCAGAGCCTGCTGAACTTCAACAGGTCGGTAGAGGTCGGCCAGGAAGAATCAGACCTCGTCTGGTGTCCGAGGGTTGTTGCTTCAGGCTGGAAGGAGCTGTGCGGAGTCATCGCAGATCAAATACTTGGTGTACTTTGAGAATTGTTCTCCATCCATCTTGGAATCCAAATCTCCAATTGTGGCTTTATTAAAAGTGGAGTGGAGTTGGTTAATCAGATAGTTTGTGTTTTGATCCGTGAGAAGCGTCTGTCAGATTTGATCGTTTCAAGTCCAAAAGTCAGTTTCTTGGAAATCTAAAAACACTTTCAAGTACAATATGGACTTCAGACTTCTCTGATTTCACGAGGAAAAATATTCATTGTTGACGCTCAATATTTGCTGCATTTCTTTCAGTTTTAGAATCGTAGACATCTGACTGGGCATCGATAACACTCTTTGATATTTTACTAATATTTTGTTTAATTTCATGACTACGAGAACATTAACCAGGGTTTTATTTTTTAAATGCAAAGCAAAACGACAGACGCGTGACATCACGTTTGTGTTTGAAACACGCAGAGAGAAGATCTCTCTAGGTGTGCAGATGCTGGACGAAGCTTAACTTTGGTTTTCATGGCAGGCTGGTTTGGAATATTACGTAATATTGTTTGCTGTAATTGAAGCAAGAAGAAGGAGGAGGAGAGGACATGTTGGGCAAGAAAACAGCTTTGATGCAAATGTTCCTGTATTTTCTAGATCATCCTTTGTAGTCTGGCAAACATATGTCCATTTATTCCCAAAAGCAAAGCACCCAGATATTATTATGCTGGTCATAGACCCCTGCAGCAAAGCGCACTTCATAGTATTGCTCGGGCTTAATAATCATATTCCCACAAAAACTTTGGCGCGTATCTCCTCTCACAGCGTTGTCAGCACATGCGTAAAAAATACATCAAAACGTGCGGCCTGATCGGGAATCGTGTGCTATGACTTTTCTAAGAGATTCGACCGCCATTTTCCCGAAAAGTGCGAAAAACGGCGAGAAATTGTCCCATTCACTTGACTGGGGTTTAGGACTGAAGAGAGCGAAAAAACATACATCTTTGTGCCCACAGTGACTCGCCATAATTTATAGAAATGATTTAAAGTTTAAAACGTTGACAAAAGTCTGGAGTGTATTTGCCCAATTGGGCATTTTTTGATAGCTAGCACAGTTTTCATGCAATTATTGTTCAAGTTTAGGAAAATGTGGGAACCATTTCAGAGTTTACAATGGGTGTGTATGGGGCATGTTAGAGCTGCACGAGGAGCTGTGTCCTAACGAACCTTTTTGTTTTTGTATTTTGCCATTCACTCCACAATATTGACTTTTGAGGCATAATTTATATATGAAAACGTTGGAAATATTGTGCCGGTGGTACACATGCGTCGTGGAATCCAACAAATTTATACTGTTTTGTCAGCAAGCCTGAAAGCGACATGAAGACCGGCCAACTGCTCCATCAACCTCCATGTTAAATCAGACCACAATTTTCTCTCTTGACGGAAACGTGAGCACTTTACAAAATGAATTTACGCTCTCATTTATAAATCCTTACAAATATTTAAGTACACGGAAACGTTCTCAGAAGTCTTGTGCTTCTCATGATTGCGTTATTTTTGCAATGGGATCCACGGTTGTCTGTCAAATACAATAGTTTGAAAGGTTGTTTTCTCATTAAATCCACAGTCCAGTCTCCTGCTCTGTGACAGTGTCACAGCTGCTACCAATTAGCCAATCAATCAAGCTGCCACCATGGCAACCGGTGACATGTGGGACACTGGGCTTTTATGTCTACCTGTCTGTCTCTCTGTCTTCCCTTTTTAACATAAAAGCCCCATGATTTAAGTGTATCTTAACATAAAGCTAAAATGAGGATTATTGTATTAAATAGAAAATAAATAGACAATTGTACGTGCACTCAGACTCTTGACTTTTGATCATATTTATGAAAAGAATTAATATATATTTATATATTTTTTTCTTTTTAAAGTCAAGGAGTTATTGATTCTTTAGAGATCAAGGACAATAGGGGCTGGTATTCATATGTAATCACGTGATATGTTGCAGCAAAGTGCTGTCCTATTCATATTTACACCATCAAGCCCTCACAGCTAATGTTGGCATATATATATATATATATATATATATATATATATATATATATATATATATATATATATATATATATATATATATATATATATATATATATATATATATATATATATATATATATATATAAAAATAATGTACCTCAATAACACATCTCACTACCGGTAATGTATATATATTGCGACGTCTTACGGCAGTAGTAGCCACACTTTCAAAATTTATTGTGAAATTTTCTAGTTATTATTATTATTATTGCTCACTGTGTGACATAATAACCAAATATACTGAGATGATCATGACTCCAGCATTCTGTTTGCAAAGCAGGGCTGTAGGCGGACAATCTGAATAGGTGTTATAAGCAAGCGCTAGGTACCAAGTAGCTCTTTACAAACTAGTAATGCGGATTTAGAATATATATCCGTATAAATCTGTTTTGTCTCTCTGGGGCTTCAGAGCACATTGAAGGATTCCTCTCCGTCTCCTCTGTGAGCGACTGCTTGTCACAAAGAGTCAGCGTTCATCTGGCTGCAGAGGACACGCCATCGTTCAGTATGAACCATGTTCCACTGTGACCGCGTCCACTGTTTACCCTCAGCGGCGTGTGCGTGTGCGCTAGCCAGCTAGTCTCACAAATAGACATGTTTTTTCCCTCACCAGAGAGGCTGTAATTGGACCAAGTTGCCATCATTTGGCCGGTGGCCCATTCCAGCTGGTGGGCATTTTTCACTGAGACACGAAGCTTCAGCGTGCAGCTTCTGCACACGCTGCTTCAATACACGCTGCTTTTAGTCGCAGACGATCTTCAGGCATACACAGAGATGAAGGAGCACTTCGCTCAAACCTCTAACTCAAGGGTGTTGTAGTCCTGTGAGATGTAGGGACTACAAACATGGAGGCTAGGGGATTAGAACCAGGAGACACATTTGTAAATTACAAACAATTTAAATACACTGCTGCTTCACTCACTTCTGTTTCTGCTGCTTCTGCTGCTGCTGCTGCTTCTGCTGCAGCTGCTGCTGCTTCTTCTTCTCCTACTGCTGCTGCTGCTTCTTTTGCTTCTACTGCTGCTGCTTCTTCTGCTGCTGCTTCTTTTGCTTCTACTGCTGCTGCTTCTTCTGCTGCTGCTTCTTTTGCTTCTACTGCTGCTGCTGCTGCTGCTTCTTTTGCTTCTACTGCTGCTGCTACTACTTCTGCTGCTGCTGCTGCTGCTGCTTCTTCTTCTGCTGCTGCTTCTTTTGCTTCTACTGCTGCTGCTACTACTTCTTCTTCTACTGCTGCTGCTGCTGCTGCTTCTTCTTCTACTGCTGCTGCTTATTTTGCTTCTACTGCTGCTGCTACTACTTCTTCTACTGCTGCTGCTGCTGCTGCTTCTGCTTCTGCTGCTGTTGCTGCTTCTTCTTATTTTGTTTCTGCTACTTTTTCTTCTACTGCTGCTTATTCTTCTTCTGCAGCTGCTGCTTCTTCTGCTGCATCTTTTCCTTATTATTTAGTGTTTAGTGGTGGTTGGCATTGCCGCCACCAAGGGGACTGGTGTCGCTTACTGTTTCCACTGTGGAAAACCGTTTGAAAATGTTTCCACCGGCCCAACCCTACCAGTAACTCCATGACGCTTTCATGGTTTCCCGGCCTCTAACTAGTGGTTTGGTGCAGTCCCACTTTCAGCAGCAGCAGAGTCTTATGAACCCGGTGGCAGCTAGCCTGCTCAGCAGAGTTGGAGAGATCAAAATAAAAGGAAGAGGGAATAAGAATACAATGACTACTCTATATATTTAAATATGTATTCTCCCTCTTTCAGCCACCGGCGACTGCTGCTGACAGGAACCCCTCTCCAGAACAGCCTGATGGAGCTGTGGTCTCTGATGCACTTCCTCATGCCCCACGTCTTCCAGTCCCACCGCGAGTTCAAAGAGTGGTTCTCCAACCCGCTGACCGGGATGATCGAGGGCAGTCAGGAGTACAACGAGGGTCTGGTCAAGAGGCTGCACAAGGTGCTGAGGCCCTTCCTGCTGCGGAGGATTAAGATCGACGTGGAGAAGCAGATGCCCAAGAAATACGAGCACGTGGTGCGCTGCCGCCTCTCCAAGAGGCAGCGCTTCCTCTACGACGACTTCATGGCTCAGGCCTCGTAAGTCGAACAGGGAAATTCAGAGATGATCGCACAAACATTTACACCAGGCCTGCAATAAATCAACCAACATGAAGGTTAAAAAGGCTTTTAGAGAAATGTTTATTCTTTGTGATCATTATAAAGTTTAGTAGTTAGTTTGTAGAACTGCTCTGAAGCTTCAAAGTACATTCAAGACGTTAACATTCAAATTTATAAATCAACATTTTAATTCTAAAGCAGCATTTTGTTAATTCTTTTGCATGTCCATCCATTGTTAAAACTTGATATTTGCAGATAAAGATTAAGCTAAACTAATATTATTAGTAATACTCTATTTGTAGAGCGTAGGATGCATGTAATAAATTCACAATACATTTTTTTTATCTAACTAAATATTCTGCTTCCATCCATATTTGTTGGCGTTTAGCCTCACATGTATCAATGGGGTGGTCTAGCAGCCATCTAACTGCTCCATAAATTACATTTCTACAACCACAATACGCTAATTATTATTATTTTCTTAATGACAACAGACATTTGAAGAAACCTCAAATGTAAAACGATTAAAATTAGTTTAGCCCTCGTAGATCGTGGTGCTGTTGAACTATATTGTGTTTTCTCTTTTCAATTAATTTGAAAACAATAGTTTACCTTTTCCCCCCCGTACCTTAATTAAGATTACTCATGTTTCTTATATTTGTACTGATAGCTTTGTCTCTCCGCTCCGCTTCACAGGACCCGGGAGATGCTGGCCAGCGGTCACTTCATGTCTGTGATTAACATCCTTATGCAGCTCCGCAAAGTCTGCAACCACCCGAACCTGTTCGACCCGCGGCCCATCCAGTCTCCCTTCATCACCAAGCCCATCGTCTTCCACACGGCCTCCCTGGTGCAGGACGTCCTGGATGTCTCTCCTCTCAAGGTCAGCAGCAAAGGAAACCACACGTGTATCGAGCGATGACTGACGACTTGGTGTTTTATAATAACGCTCTGTGTGTGTGTGTTTGCGTCCTCAGCGCTGCGACCTCTCCATGTTTGACCTTGTTGGTTTGGAGAGCCGGGTGTCCCGGTACCAAGCAGACGTCTTCCTGCCGCGCCACAAGGTTAGCCGCCAACTCATCCAGGAGATACTGGAGTCCCCCGAACCGCCGCCGAGACCCAGACCGGTCCGCATGAAGGTCAACAGGTACACAGGACGACTACTTTGAAGACTTAAAAAAAAAAAAAAGAAGGAAAACCTGTGGTTAAAAACCGTAGTCACTTTTTTTTTTAACCCCAAAATCTTCTTCCAAAAAATAGCATGAAATGCTTGGTAATCAATCAATCAATCAATCAATCAATCCTTTATTACAGACTCAAGGTCCAGATAATACAAAAGACATGAATAGAATAAAATACATAAAGATTTTAAGTCTTGTTTATTTTTGTTTTGAGGGGGAAACGACTCTGCATTCTGATTTAAAATATCTTATCACAATTTATGCACATTTCAAACACTGACGTTTCAGACATTTGTTTGTATTTATTTGCAGAACAAAGTGAGAATAAAAACTAAGTATCTTGAAACTGCAGTTTCCGATGCAAACCTTCATTTAAGAGCTATATGAGCACGTTGGGGGGGAAAAGCTCAAGTAGGAGTCACAATCTTTTGTTTGCCGTGTCTGTTTTTAGGATGTTCCAGCCGCCTCCTAAAAGTGACAATCGACCGGTTCTACTTATGAACAAGCCGACCTGCTCCGTACCTCCAGCGGCTCAGACCCCCAAACCGGCTCCAGCCGCTGAAGTCTCCTCCACGGCTCAACCGGCTCCTGTAGTCCAACAAGGTGAGTGAAGAAGGAGATCTCATCCAGCAGACGGCGTTTAGGACCATCCGAGGTTTACTGTGGTTAACTGTGGGTGATATACAGAATAAAACCTCTTTCAAAAGTAGTACATCTTAGCAGTGTTTTGTTATCGGTTAATGTGATTTGAAAAGTATAATTTTATGAGCTCATCCACTGCTGATATTAAACACGACAAGTGGTGTAAGTATAATCCAACATGTCCTGTTGCCGAATAACTTATTTTTATGTGAAATCTATTTTTTCTTTTTTTTAAACGGTTTACTGTTTTTGTTTTACGTCTGATTTTATGAGCCTCTTATTGTTAACTCTTAATGCGCCTGTCTTGGTCAAGACTCCCTCGAATATTAAATATCAAACCTAGATAGATATGGGAATATACTGGTAAAAATTAAATAACAAAGAGAATGAATGAATGAATATATACTTTATTAATCTCAATGGGAAATTTGGTGTCGAAGTAGCAGCAATTTACAGCCAAAATATAAAAACGGGGATGGAAGATATCGAAGATATATATATATATATATATATATATATATATATATATATATATATATATATATATATATATATATATATATATATATATATATATATATATAAAATAAAAAAAGCTGGGATGAAAGATGAACAGCAAAAAAAACAGTATTCATCTAGGAATCAAATTAATTTAATAACAAAGAGAAGCAATGTGGTTTCTTGAGGAAAACAAACTTGTAAATTAGCCACTTTAAATCTCAGAAGTTTGTTTTCTTCTTGTAAATTCTGTGTGTGTGTGTGTGTGTGTGTGTGTGTGTGTGTGTGTGTGTGTGTGTGTGTGTGTGTGTGTGTGTGTGTGTGTGTGTGTGTGTGTGTGTGTGTGTGTGAAGCAGCAATACTTAAAAACATTATTGAGTCATTTCAGTCTTTTATTTCTCCTTCTTAGTGGTGTGTACGGTGTCGACCTCCGCGCCTCCGCGCCCGTCCATGCACACCACGGCTCAGATCGCAGTGCGCTCCAGCGGCCCGAGGCCTGTGTTCACCGTGCGGCCGCCGCCGCCTTCCTGCGCCGCCGGCATCCCGGCTCACCCGAGCCCCGGCAGCGTCCTGTCCCAGAGGGTCCTGCTCAGTCCTGACATGCAGGCCCGGCTGCCTTGTGAGTGTTCACCCAGCGTGTCCGCCGCCAAAAAGAGTTGTGTTGTAGCTTGTCGTAAACTGGATGTGATATTGCTTCTGATCCACACCTTCTTTCCGTTCTGCTTCCCCAGCGGGCGAGGTGGTGAGCATCGCCCAGCTCGCCTCTCTGGCCGGGCGGCCCGTGTCGTCGTGTCAGGGCAGCAAACCCGTCACCTTCCAGCTTCAGGGCAACAAGCTGACGCTGTCCGGAGCCCAGATCCACCAAGTCCCTGCAGCGTCGCCACGCCAAGTCCAAGGTGTGTGTGTGTGTGTGTGTGTGTGTGTGTGTGTGTGTGTGTGTGTGTGTGTGTGTGTGTGTGTGTGTGTGTGTGTGTGTGTGTGTGTGTGTGTGTGTGTGTGTGTGTGTGTGTGTGTGTGTGTGTGTGTGTGTGTGTGTGTGTCTTACAGTCATGGAATTTTAAAATGGTTATTTCCAGGCCTGGAAAAGTCTTTGAAAAAAAATGAAATCCCAAAAGTTTTGGAAAAGTCATGTAAATGTGTTATATTCATGTCTTCATGACGTTTACGCTGAGTTTGAAATAATGAATATGCTTTTAAAAGAAAGACGCTCATAAGCAGGCATACATACAGGCATCTATATAAATGTGTATTCTTTTAATCAAACTATTGTCTCTCATTCATTTGTGTCATTTAAGGTTTACTGTATGCTTTGTATTCTCATTGTTAGTTTAAATACTACATTTACTCACTTTTTCATGTTTACACTCAGATTTCACAAGTTTCACATTTTCACATGTTTGGTCATGGAAATTTGGTTTAAAGTCATGGAAATGCATTGGTCAAAATGTGTATGAACCCTGACTGTTAACTGACAGAACAACCCTCTGCCTCAGAGTTTAAATCGCTTGAATTGTGATGGGAAATAATCTGGAATACCTTGAAAATGGCCCTTTTTGTGACCAACGTTTGTTCATTAAGCCTTTTTGTTTTATTTATTCTAATGCGTCACCGTCTCGCAGAAACTGAGGTTTGATCTCATTTAGAAGCGGCGCGTCTGCAGATTAACTTTTTTTTGTTTTTGTCATCTTCGCTGCCATCTTTGACTGAAAGGGAGCCGGAGCGAAATCGACACTAGACAGATATTCATGAAATTTGGTTTGTCATAAACGTGAGAAATTGAACATGATGCTGGTTACTTGTTGGATTTAAGGATCTAATCTAAGACATTAATCTGAACTTCCTCTGGGACATTCAGTCTGATCTGTTAAAAGGCAATGTTTAGAACTTTTGTGTAATTTATATATTTAAGAAGTTGAGACGTTTGGACTTATTTTAATTTTATTTATTACGTTTATTGTTTCCTTATTAATTTGAAGTTCCTGAAAATTAAAAATTGTGTTGGAAAATGAAATGAAAGTCTTTTTTAATTCATTTTGTAATGTATTTATGAACACTGAATTAAAATGTGAACACATGAACAAACGAACAAAATATTAGTGGAAAAGGAGATTGCTCCCGTAACCTCTGTTAAATTAGTTTTAAAGTGGATCACAATATGTCATCTGGACAATCTTTGGCTTCAAACCAGTTTTTTTTAAGTACAAACTAGAGGCAAAAGTCTGTATTATGTTTATTTATAATTTCTTAATGAAGGAATACTTTTGGTTCAGTGGGTATGATGATGTGCTGTAATGTGGATACTGGAGGCTATGGAGATGAATAACCCGTCTCTCTCTCCTCCCTCCCTCCCTCCCTCCAGGTAATGTGATGCACCTGGTGTCCAGCGGGGTGCAGCACCACCTCATCAGCCAGCCGGCCCAGGTGGCGGTCCAGAGCAACACTACGGCTCCTCCCACCAATCGACTGCCTCACACTGCGCAAGGTTTTTAACCCGATAACACAATTATCAAGCAAAGTTATTTAGTCATTGTAAAAGTTACTGCGAGGAACTTCATGGAATTTTAAAATGGTTATTTCCAGGCCTGGAAAAGTCTTTGAAAAAAATGAAATCCCAAAAGTTTTGGAAAAGTCATGTAAATGTGTTATATTCATGTCTTCATGACGTTTACGCTGAGTTTGAAATAATAAATATGCTTTTAAAAGAAAGACGCTCATAAGCAGGCATACATACAGGCATCTATATAAATGTTCATTCTTTTAATCAAACTATTGTCTCATTCATTTGAGTCATTTAAGTTTTACTGTATGCTTTGTATTCTCATTCTTAGTTTAAATACTACATTTACTCACTTTTTCATGTTTACACCCAGATTTCACAAAATGTTTGGTCATGGAAATGTGGTTTAAAGTCATGGAAACCCATTGGTCAGAATGTGTATTAACCCTGATTAAAGCACAGTCCGTACACATTTTGACCAATGGATTTCCATGACTTTAAACCAAATTTCCACGACTTTTCCATGACTTTAAACCAACTTTCCATGACTTTAAACCAACTTTCCATGACTTTAAACCAAATTTCCATGACTTGAAACCAAATTTCCATGACTTTAAATCAAATTTCTATGACTTTAAACCAAATTTCCATGACTTTTAAATGACTTTAAACCAAATTTAAGTCATGGAAATTGGGTTTATAGTCATGGAAAGGTCATGGAAATCCATTGGTCAGAATGTGTATGAACCCTGTAAATAAGTCTATTTGCGGCTCAACATCCGTTCTCACGCGTGTGTCATGTCTCCTCAGCGGCCCCCTCCATGGTGAGCAGCCCCGGCGTGGTGAAGATCGTTGTGCGTCAGACAGCAGGCAAGGACGGCGGTGTGCCGACGCTGGCCGTGGCCCCTTCCCCCCGCGCCGCTCCCCAGACTTGCCCTTCCCTGCACCTTCCCAACACCACCCCCGTCAGAAACACCGCTCCTCTGCAGATCGCCCAGCGCACCCCTGGTCCTGCCACCGCCCACTACACCATAGCTCCTCCAGGAACCGCTAGCCTGACCCCGAACCAGCCCCACCCCCCTCGCCCCGTCCTCAAAGTAGTGCAGCCTCCTCCGGCGAGCGCAGCGCAGCCAGGTGAGAGAACGAGCTCGGGGCTTTTCTTCTCCCTCGGCTATGATTCACGACGCCGCATGACGGGCAGAACTGGGTCAGAACGATGCTGCCGCTAATCTTTAATGCGCCGCTCGAGTTTTTGTATTTTTTAATCTGCTTTAGAGTGCCAGATGTGTCACGAGAGAAGAAACGTGCAGGAAAGCATGAAAAGTATCTCGAGGCCAGTTTGGTATATTTTATAGATTCTGTTTTAAGACTAGTATAAATACTGACCGTGGCTAAATGTGACTGTTTGCCTCCTCCAGTGAGTTCATGTAAATTAAACGAGGAACCTAGATTATATAATTTGAGATATGGCATGAGAGAAAGTACAATTCTACATGTAAACAAGTCTAACAGATATTTACACAAGGGATGAATCCTTGAATTTACAATAACTCCATCAACGTCCTGTTAAAAATAACACAAAGTGGCATCTAGAAGTCTAAAGTCATGTTTCACAGCTTGTTTTATTATAGATTCAATAACTTAATTGTCATCATGCAAGCACTACAAAATTACAGTCTGCCTCAAATTGTATTCACTGTATTTAAAACTTCACACATATTTAAAGACTGTATTATATAATATTCAAAGAGTACATGAGACACAAATGAGATTAGATAATATCGGTGATTTAAAAAAAAAAGCACATAAAACAAAAATGCATCATGGATTGAGGTTTAAAATGCTCTCTTTCCTGTCCTCCCCTAAGCTTCGGTTCTGGTGGCCTCCTCCTCCACTGCGTCCAAGTCTCCGGCGGTGCCGCGTGACGGCGGCGTAGGCAGCAGCAGTCAAACACCGGTAGCAACAAAGTCGAGGCCGAGCACGGGCGCTAAAGCCTTCCCTCCACCCAGGAGAGTCCCTCGGCCGCCTCCCCGCTCTCCTTTCCACACGGTAAGCGCACGGCGAGCCTTTTCTCTCCACTTCACGACACGAATGTGAATCTGACGTCTTACCTTCCCGCTCAACAGAAGTGGCTGGCCGACAGCAACAAGCAGCAGCGCGACAGCCACCTGGACTTCATCATCCGCGCCAACGAGAGCCACTGCGCGGCGAAGCCCATGTACGGCCGGGAGGTTCTGGACTTCCTGACCTTCCTCCCCGGGCCACGGCCCGCGCCGGCCGGCCCGCGCTCCTCCCAGAGGGAGTTGGGTCGCTCGGGCCACAGCAGTGCGCTCTACTCGCAGTGGCACAACAAATACGACTTCTGGTTTCAGAGTCGCGCCGTGAGAGAGGCCATCAACGGCGTCGAGGACAGGCTGGAGCTGCTCAAGGACATTATCGACCGGTAAGATGCCGGATCGGCTTGTTGGCGTTCTGGCGCGACACTTTTCTGGCCTTGGAGTCCTGCGCCTCTACGGAAACGGCACAGTCCTGGCTAGAAGGAGAGAACTCAAACGTGTCTTTTATGCAGAATAACAGTTATAATGCCATAACGCACCAAAAGAAATGCAAGTTGAGTTTCTTTTGATAATTTATTTACAATAATTAGGGAAACATTGGAATCTATATATACAACTTGTTTCGAAGGTCAAGTGTTACCAATGTTGGGGGAGAAATTAAATTGACGTTTCAGGCGATCAATCAATCAATCAATCAATCAATCAATCAATCAATCATGGCTTCCTAGTGCAGAATTTAAACAATTATTTACAGGATTTATAAGTTAGAGCAACGATTTTAAAAGAGACACGTAGAATAAAATATTTTGCATGAAACGTCACAATATTAAGCTTCGTTTTGTCTGCTTTTTCTTACTAACCTTCGTCACACATGATGTGTTCACGGGCCGTCGGAAAGATGATCACTTTGACGACGGTGGTTTTTACAGCTTCTGTCTCCCATAAACCTGCTTTTCAATCCCGCCAGTGGGTTTTGGGATTCAGAGCTTTCACTCGGAGGAAAGATTTGTGACTCGACTGTTATTTTTTGTGCTCGTCTTTAGGTTCACATTTGCGATTCCCCCAGTGGCGGCTCCTCAGATCTCCATGCACAGCTGCCATCCTCCTCCGTCTTTGACCCACAAGCAGGCGGTCTTCTCCTCCCTGCTGTCGACTCAAGTCACTCCGCGTACTCGCTGTCTGCATCGCATCCAGTGCTACATGAGGACCCTGTTCCCGGACCTGAGGCTCATCCAGTATGACTGCGGTAAGGTGTCAGGATGCTTTTTGTGTTTGGAGTTTTAATGCTCTTGTTATCAGGGTCTTAAAGTGATGGCTGCGGGAAAAACTGAGCTGAAAAATTGAAGTTATTATGTTTTTATTTTGGGAGGTGAAGTTCTTGATAATTTCTGTTTTAAATGTTTGTTGTTGTAATACACATGTTGGCCACAAGAGGCCGAAGTGCACCCTGACTTCATGCTATAATGGCACTAAAAACATTCATGTTCTCTTCCAGGAAAGGTTTAATTTCTCCATGCACTAAATAAAAAGGAACATTTAACAAGTACTGTAATATAAAAACTGCCAAAATGTTTCACTAATGAGGAAAAATAAATCTGTCCTTAATTCATAAACACAGGAGAGAAAACCATTAGTCTTAGAAAGACATTTTTTCCTCCTCATTTGTCTCTCAGGGCATCCTTCAGTAGCAGACAATCGTCTAATTATTCTTTATCAATAGTCATAAATTGCCCTCTTAGATCAGGAAAGCCTGCTTTCATCTTTTTAGTTTCATAAAATCACCTAAAAATCAATCGGTTAAAGACCACTCTCCGTAAATTCACCCGCCTGTTAATACATTATCACGTGTTCGGCTTGGTTGTTATCCTCCGTTTGTTTTTCTTAAACGACGTAATCCTCTGCGTTTGCAGGAAAGCTGCAGACGCTCCACACGTTGCTGCGGACGCTGAAGACGGGAGGCCACCGAGTGTTGATCTTCACTCAGATGACGCGAATGCTGGACGTGCTGGAGCAGTTCCTCAACTACCACGGACACATCTACCTCCGCCTGGATGGCAGCACCCGAGTGGAGATGAGACAGGTTAGTGTGACTGTTTCTAAAAAAAAAAAAAAAGAGAGAGAACGACCACTGAGTGAAAATATAATTGTGTTTTGACCTCATGCTTGATCTCTGGTTCTTCTTCCGTCTCCTTCAGTCCCTCATGGAGCGCTTCAACGCAGATCGCCGCATCTTCTGCTTCATTTTGTCGACTCGCAGCGGCGGCGTCGGGGTCAACCTGACGGGCGCCGACACTGTGGTGTTCTACGACAGCGACTGGAACCCCACCATGGACGCCCAGGCACAGGACCGCTGCCACCGTATCGGTCAGACCAGAGACGTCCACATCTACAGGTGACGGGTTAAAAGTGCATTTACGCGAATACAGGAACGAGAAGGAAAAAGCAAAACCTTTTTTTTTGTATATTATTCTTGTCGTCACGCGTGTTGTCTTAAAGCCGCGGTTTCACTTTCATTTTGACGTTTACAAACAGGAAGTGTAACATGTTAACCAGATGGAGAAGTGGTTAGATTCTGTTGTTGTGCGATTGTGATTTCAACAACATATTAATGTATTTTTTCTTTTCTTTTTCTCTTCAGGCTGATCAGCGAGCGAACAGTGGAGGAGAATATTTTGAAGAAAGCCAATCAGAAGAGGTTGCTGGGAGATATGGCTATCGAAGGAGGAAACTTCACCACGGCCTTCTTCAAACAGGTGGGAATTTACAGCGGGCGCACTTTGCACCAATTTATTTTGACCAACAATGGCCTTTGTTTTACCATAATACCCCCATTTATAAAAATGCATTTAGGGTTTATTTAAATTATATATATTTTCATGTAAGGATAACATCTATTTTACCACATCTCATTACCAGCTGCACTTCATGGAAAAGGGCAGATCTTAAAGTGAAATTCCAAATATGTTATTTCTCTCTAGTCTTCCGTCTTGTCACCTGTTCTCCATGTGACGATGAGTCATTGCTTTATAAAGAAATGTTTTTCATGGCAGAATCAAAGGGTTTGCCCTCGTCCCCTTTCATTAAATATGTTCAGATCTACATTTTTAGTCATGCCATTTAAAGTACGCCGACGTTGAAACGTTTGTCAAATTAACCCATTGAATGAATGGCAGGATTAGCATAACTTGTTGGGTATATGAACGTCAGGGCATCAAGCCGTTCAAGTGCCGCCTTGTTTTAAGTCCAGAGAATTTTCCTGAGCTGAATGCGCCTCGTTCTCTGTGTTCCTCAGCAAACCATCCGAGACCTGTTTGATATGACTGAAGGGGAGAAGAGGGAGATGGCTTTGGAGCTGTCGGTGCCCCAAGTCGAGGAGGAGGAGACTGGCAACAAACAGAGCACCACCATTCTGGAGCAGGTGAGAAGCATCACGGGAAATTATATAACTAAAAAACAAACAAAAGTGAAGCCAATGCAGAAGTGTCTTTAAGCTGCATTCTCTCTCCTGACCACCAGGGGCCGACTCCTGGTTGTATAGAAGTCTATGCTTCATGTGTTAAAGCTGCATTCTCTCTCACTTTTGGATTACCTCAATACCAAATATGCAAATAAATAAAACTTTTGCTTTACATAGAAAATACCAACAAAAAAACAGTGCAAGTTCTACCTTCCAGCAGTGAAACATGTATTGGATACCTGATTACGTCTTTTTTCTCTTACTGTAAAGGAATCCTTTTTTGTATCCAAATTACGTTGCATGGTTCATGTATTCCATCACTGCCCTAACCTTTGTATGTATTAATATAAAAAAGTAGTAATGTGTAAAAGTTTAGTGCGGATGCTGTATTTTTGGGACCTGCTGAAGTTGAACTACCAAACTCATTAACCTAAACCTCATTGAATACTTTTCCAAAACCTACGTTGGCGTGTGTATAAATGAGCTGACCGTCCTGAACCGACTCTCACAGGCTCTGTGTCGAGCCGAGGACGAGGAGGATATCGTGGCCGCCTCCCAGGCCAAAGCGGAGCAGGTGGCGGAGCTGGCGGAGTTCAACGAGAACATCCCGCTGGATGACGGAGGGGAGCAGGAGGAGGTGGAGGAGCTCTCAAAGGCCGAGCAGGAAATCGCCGCTCTGGTGGAGCAGGTGAATAACATTGCTGATAAAGTAACATCTGTGGCGCATTGTTGTCAGTGAAGATGGGCGAAGATATCTCCATAGAGTTGGTTTATGCTCCGTTAACTCACCACACGCTCTGCCCGTCTCCAGCTCACTCCCATCGAACGCTACGCCATGAACTTCCTGGAAGCCTCGTTGGAAGACGTGTGTAAAGAGGAGCTGAAGCAGGCTGAGGTAACGACACGACCTCTCCTTATTGCTTAGTTTTAAATTAAATAACAGGCAGCTCAGCCTTCTGGAAGGGTTTTGACCTCATGGCTGCAATCAGTGGTTATCTCCATATAGTCTATTATTATTATAATAATAATAGTTGAATTCTTTCCTTCAACTTTGCAAAAAGCTTTGTTTGGATCTGCAGCCATGACTTAAAACAATAAAGGGGTATTTAGCATAACACGTGTTTAGTTACTTTTTCAAATCCTGTATTCCTAAAGAAACAAAACCTAAAGACACGTTTTCAGTTTCCTAAAACAAAATGTCTTTGTGTGTTTAGGAGCAAGTGGAGGCCGCCAGGAAAGGCCTCGACCAGGCCAAGGAGGAGGCCCTAAAGCTCCACGCTTCATCCGATGAGGACGACGACGACTGTTTGTCAGCGCCGGCTTCTGCGGAGCCGAGTCAGCCGGCCCGCCGGGGCCGTAAACCCAAGGACAAGGACAAGGTCGTCACCTCCACGAGGACCAGCGGTCGTCTGCGCGGGGCCTCGCCCGAACCCGAGCCCGAGCCCACGAGAGAAGTGCCTGAAAGAATCCGCGGTGGTCTGAGAGGACGAGGTACCGCCAAAGACACCGTGTCTCCCACCCCGTCCCACACAGACCTCCAGAAAACCTCATCATCAACCAAGCTGCAAGATTCCACCAAATCTTCTCCTGTCATAGACCCCCAGACCATCAAAACCAGGACTCTGCCAAACCGCTCCCATCCCAGTCCAGTGCTTTCCCCTCCGACAACCTCTCCCTCCGGAGGGAAGCAGCAGTGTGTTGGGGAGCCTGACGGCAAGACCCCCAAAGCCTGCAGAGAGGACAAAGAGGGGGAAAACGAGAAGAAGGTGTCTGAGTCGCCGCTGGAATCCAGCTGCCCGGTGGACAATCCTGCAAAAGATGACGACATCGTCAAAGACCACAGCGCCATGTCGCCGCCCTCCACCTCCCGGTCGCCTCGTAAGCGCCAGTCGGCGGACGGTGAAGTCCTGCGGGGCTTGGTCGAAGACTGCCCCTCGGCCAAAGTCCTGCGGAAGCTTCCGGGGAGGCTGGTCACTGTGGTGGAGGAGAAGGAGCCGAGAAAGAGGAGGAGGCGAGGAAGCGGCACCGGAGGCGGAGCTTCTTCGGAGGAGGCCCCTGTGGAGGAGAACCCTGCCGGAGTTGGCGGCGAAACCAACAAAGACAACACATCGCCGAGCCCCGACGGCAAACCCAAAGGGGCCGTTGCCAAATCTCCTCAGGACCAGGACGCTACTCCTAGTCCGGCTGTGCACCCACCGCCGCCGCCTGTCAGAAGTTATCTTCCGTATTCTCCACCCCATCATTCTCCGGACATGCCCGTGCTGAGAAATCTTCCCGTGCGGCGCAGGTTGGAAACTGAATCCCGTTTGGCTGCTCAGCTGGGAGAGCAACAGCATCATCTGGGCCGAGGGAGGGGATGGAACCAGTCCAGAAAAACGGACACGCCGCCAGGCAAAGACACCACAGGGTCCAATTCTCTTGTGGCACCTTTGAAAAGAAAGCGGGGCCGGCCCCCGAAGACACCCCCTCGGCTAGCTACACCTGACAACACAGTGGCCCCTTCCCCGCAGTCTACCTCGCCAAGCGAGGAAGGGAACCCCCCTCTCTCCCCAAAACGTAAGCGGGGTCGTCCTCGAAAAGACTCCACAACCACGCCAGAGACCGTCAGTGAAGGACAGAACTTTAAAAATGAGACCTCCACTGCCGGTGTATCTGATGTTTCAAAAACTGAAGCTCGCACAGAGCCGACATCTCCGTCTCCAAACAAGTCGGAGACCCCGAAAGCTGCTGTCGTCACTACAAGTCGGGCCTCCCAGTCTACCAAAGCTGAGGAAACGGACACTAAGACTGAGGTTTCAGCCCCGACTCCAAATCCAGCTCAATCCCCCTCAACAGATAAAGCTTCCCCACCAATCGCAGCTTCAGTGCAAGTACCCACTGCACCTGCACCCCTTTCTGTTGTTGCCTCCACATCAGCCCAATGCGGGAGTTCTGCTCCAGCCACAGCTCCAAGTCCAAACACAGCATTAACCAAGGTGTCCTGTCCTGTTTCTACGTCTCCCGCTATTATCCCAGCCACTGCTACTCCAACTCAAACAGCTCCGTTGCCACTTGCCAGCACCGTTGCATCAACTCCCACCGGTGTACAACCGGCACTTGTGGTTTCCACTGCTTCTACAGCTCCAGTAGAACCAAAACCTTCAGTTTCTACAACTGGGAAGGCAACAGGACCACATGATGCCACACCAGCTGCCGCCACTCCATCAACCACGTCATCTTCTGCCGTGGTCGTCAACGCAGTTCCAGCATCGCCCCCCGCCCCAACGATTACTACTAGCGTATTATCAAACGCAGTCAGCGTTGCACCAGCAGTCACCACTACAGTGAAATTGGTCACAACTAAAGCAGCTGCTGTGAAGGATTTACCAAAAGCCTCCGCTGTGTCTTCTCCGACACCTACTCCAGCTATCGTTACCTCTGTTCCGGCTGTCACCCAGAAGCTTTGCCCCGCAGCTTCACCGACCTCAACGTCTTGCCCCACTGCGGCAGTGGCCGTAAAAACAGCCCCAGCTAGTTCAACTGACTCCAGCACCGTCCGCACTGCAAGTCCAACCCTGTCTGCTTCTACAACACCATCAGAAGCAACGGTCTCATTATCTGCTGCAAGTACAGTTGCATCTTCTCCAAACCAAGCAAGGACTAATGTGACAACCACCAAAGCAGTCGCAACCTCACCAACACCAACAATCTCACCAACACCAACAGCTCAAGCGGCCACACATGAACAGGAACCGGCTGTTCCGGTGGCCGCCGAGTCCTCGGCGCAACCTTACGCTGTCCCGACCCCAACCTGCAGTCCTTCCCCAACTACGACGTCTGCCAGTGTAACTGCCACAGCCACAGCCGAGACGGTTACAGTAACTACATCTTCCCAGGCAGAGAAAGTCCAAGAGACGATCCCTGCAGCAGCAGCCCCTTCCAAAGAACACACGACTACCCCTCCGACGACTGCAGAAAAGACTGTCGAGATCCCACCTCCCGAGACAACTTCTACACCAGCTCCATTACCGACAGTCGCCACAACTACGTCGTCCCCAGAAAAATCCACTGCAGTTGCGACCACTACCACAGCCGCCCCTGTGTCAGTAGCAGCTACCACAGCCGCCCCAACCAAAGCCGTTTCTCCGGTTTCCACCACACAAGTGTCTGCAGAAATTCCCCTGCAAGTGCAAAGCTCTGCGCCCGGTGACGTGTCCACACCAGCCCCGACAGAGGCTCTTCCACAGATGCCTACATCTGCTTCTTCCTGTGTTTCACCTGACAAACAAACTTTAGAGCAAACACAGACGGTATCTGCATCGAAAGGTGAACTGGACATGGGGACAGAAATGGAAGTAGACGCCGTGGAGGATGGCGCGAGGACTAGCAAGGAGGACGACGACGACGACAAGGAGGACACGTCTAAGTCTCTGCCTAAAAGAAGAAAGGTGGAGAGTCCATCGGCGACAAAAGACCTTGAGTCGGGAAGGGAGGGAGCAAGCGGAGAAGCACCGCTTGCAGAAGAAGCCAAGCAACAGGAGGTGGAGAAAGCTACCGAAGAGCAGACGTCTCCAGTCCAGAAAAGGCCTCTTAGTCGCCAGAGTAGCCAGGAGTCCACTCGCTCCTCCTCGTCGTCCTCTGGGTGCTCCACCTCGACCCTCACTCGCCATGCTCACCACAAGAGGACGTACGAGAACCGACTCCCTGTCAAGAAGAGGCGAATGGACGTCACCTCAGAAACGGGCAAGGAGGAGAAGAACGACGCAGGCGGGGAGAAGGGAGAGGAAGGCTGCGACGAGGAGCTCACCGCCTCCGCCTCCTCTCGGGGGAGGTGCTCCAGGTCTTCCTCCTCCTCTTCCTCGGACTCCGACCACGGCGAGAGTAGGAAGGAGCACCGCTTGACTCGCTCGGCAAAGCGCGGGCTGCAAGATCAGGAGAGGGAAAAGGGCAACGGCCGGCAAGGAAAGAAGTCCTCGCGCGGCTCCGGCAGAAATGCATCAAACAACACCAACGCATCCACGGGCGGAGAGTCGGGCAGCGATACGTCGTCTGTTCGAAGGAAGTCTGCAGGAGTTCGGCCTTCGCAAGACGGTAAAGCTCAGACAAACAGCGCGCCCTCGTTGCCGCCAGAGCCAGAAGTTCTGGGAAAGAGGTGCTCGGCACTCAACGCGGCAGCCAAGCTCCTAGCGATGAAAGGCCGGGTGGATACCCCCGGCCACACCCCTCGAAGGGACTCTGCTGCCAAGGCCTCTGACAAGAACCAAAAGCCTAAAGGCAAAACTGTACCAGCCTCCCCTCCGAGTAACTCTGTAACTGTTACCAATAATAAAAGCAGTGGCAGCAAACCCTCGACGGCCAATCCGACGAGCCGCTCGGCCTCCCGCTCCACCAGACAGTGTCCCGGCTCGCTGGTCCCAGCCATGGATTTGGAGCACAAGAGGTGTCGAGGGGAGGAAAAGGACCGAGGGAGTAGGAAGTCGTCGGGGGTGAAGGAGGGCGAGGCTGAAGCGCCGCCGTCGTCGTCGTCCCGGGGCCACAGCGCCTGCAGCAGCATAAGCAGCGACGGCAGCAGGAGCCGCAGCAGCAGCAGCAGCAACAGCAGCCAACGCACCCACAGCATCAGCTCGCAGAACACCGAGCACAGCGAGCGGGGCCGCAGCCGGTCGGAGAGCCGGCAGCACCGGGTGAGCCGGCGGGACAGGAGGTCGCAGAAGCTCTCGCAGGAGGCAACCAGCGGCTCGGGGACGGAGGGGACGCCGGACCGGGTGCTGCGGAGCGTCGCTGCGCTGGCGGCCGTGCAGGCCAGGTCGCCGGCCGCCAGCACGCGCTCCTCTTCCGGGCAACATCGACACAGCAAGACATGATCCGAGTGCCAAAAGCGGTTTAAAAAAAAACAAAACAAACAAACGACAAGACAAAAGCAAAATGGAAGAAGCGCGAGTGCCGTCACAGAGCGCCTTACGAGAGCGTGTCCTGACCTCCGAGGTTGCTGCTTTGTGTGCACTCTTAACGAACGCAAGGGGGACGGAGTGGACCGGGACCGGACCGCCGGCCTCTTGGAGCCCTCCCCCTTTCCGACTGGAGCTGGTCCTCCCACCAGCTCGGCCACTGTCACGCCGGGGGAAGGCTCAGGGACGTCGGGTAAAAAAAAAATATATTAAATTTAAAAAAACTTGGCACGTCCGTAAAGAGACGGAGAGTCGGCACAGTGGATAAATTCACCACTGGGACTTTTAGGGGGACGAAGGTGCAAAGGAGAAGTTGTTAGTTCACATTATGTACTGTAATCATTAAAGACTGGAACACTTGGCTCTTCTGTGTTTAAAGTGGGATTATACAGCGCCCTCTATTGGGCTCATAAACGAAAAGTCATCTGTGTGACATTAAAAACGTATGAGTGACCAGTTGTATTGTAAGTTGGAGGTTTTAGAGCGTTCGGTTTTTGAAAAAAAAAAATTGTCAGCTGTCCTGACTATTGTTCCTTTGTAGTCAGTCGATAAGTTATGCATATTTTATTATTTCTCCAAGGGTATTAGGAGACCAGATCTGTCGATGTGATCTTTGCTGGAGCTCGTCTTTGCTTGCCCCTCCCCCGCCCGTTTCTTTTAGTCATGTCAGTTCAGTTTCTGTTCATTGGATTACTTTTTAAATCCAGCCTTGCATTTCTCATTTGCACATCTGATATTGTGGCCCTCTGCGTTTGAGTACATTGTGGTGTAGTTAATATGGTTTTTACATCAACTTCAGTCGATTAAATGGTTCCTGGTACCTCACGATGCATCTCTACGGTTTGAAAATGTATTAATTGAAGTTGCAAATTGTCTTGAACATCTTTGACCACAGACCCGGAGCAGCAAAAAGCTCTTCTTTTTTTTTTGTCCTAATCTTCCCAAAAGCAGTTAGTCACACGGTCCACTTTGTCTTGTATTTATATCGAAAGGGCAAGTAAATGTTGAAATTTAAGAGTGCCTCTTTGGCCAAATGGGTTTGAACCTCAGATTGCCTTTTGAAGCACCTGAAGCCGGGTGTTGAGCTTCTCTAGTTACTAAAAAAAAGAAAGCAGAAACCCCAGAGAACATCGAGAAAAGCACCCTGTGCATCAGTGCTACCAAATTAATGTTTATTTTTCACCTGTTTTTTTTGTCACTATCACTTCATGTAATAATAAAAAAAAAAAAAAGAATATGTGAATAAAATGGCTGGTACAGTTCCAGATTAGACTTGTCGAAGCTGATATTTGGGGCGGGTAGTTTATGGTGGTCTTATTTTTCATTTGTCTCTTCATTTGTTGCATTCCTTTTGATCCCTTGTAATTCCACATTGTTTTACTTGAAAAATTAAGACGATTACAGTTGAATAAAAAGACCAAAAATTAGTTGACATTTATTTTTTCATTGTGTTGACATTTTTTTAATAGTGATGGAAAAAAAAAAAAATACTGTAGGTGAAAACTTCTCAAAAGGTTCGTGTAACAGTTAAACGTGATACACAACTGATGATGATGCAAGACAGAGAATAATGAAACAAGCCGGTATTTTATTTTAAAAAACAGATCTAAATTAAAATGAAATGCTCCATCGACCTTTAAAACAAAACGTTTTTGGTTTATTTTTCTTTCCAGATTTGTCGCATCGTCTCCGTAAATGTGCTCCCGGGTTGGTAAACGTCACTGCTGAATTAAACTTAAATAACTAAACGAGCAAGATGGATTTGAAAAAAATAAAATAAGTTGTAACTTGAGACTAAACTTGTGGGACTAAAGCTGTAACACAGCTGCGTGAATTAAACTAATTAATGTCACTCATCCCTTTGACGGTTTTTAGTGTACAACATCACGGGAAGGAGAGAAGGCACCGTTTTAGGATAAAAATAAAGGTTTCATGATGTGTGGCTGCAGCAGCTCACACAAGTGTTTTTAAATCATAAATACAAACATGGAACATACGAGTGGGCCTTGAACTGCAGGGCTGAGACGCCGTGGTGAAATAAAAGAGGGGCTGGATGATTTCAAACAAAGAAAAGAATATTTACATTTGTTCCATGTAGGCAGTTTGAAACATCGTTCAAGTTTTACAACAACAAAAATGCACAAAGAATGTCTTGATCACTAGCAATATAAGGTTATGTACAATTATATTAGTCTATTTGCCTATAAAAAGAAAAAGCTACTCTTAAAATAGTTATTTGCGCTTCTAATTCATCAGAAACGTCAACGTAACAAGAATCAGCGCACAGTTTCCTGAGGACAGTATGATCGGGTTGCAATACTGCATTGTGCTTTGCTCAAGGCCGCTTGGTTCCTCTTTATTTGAATTTTTTAAAGGAGGGGAAGAGCGTTGTAAGTGTTGTTTTGCAGATGAGAATCTGACTGGGAGGGAGGAGGGTCATAAACCAGCAGCACTACCTCTCGAAAGGAAGTTGAAATGCAGGCGAGATTGTAGTCATTCGTGAGTAAAAAGCACATTTCTTCTTTAAAACAAACAAAAAAGGAGACGGACATGAAAAGCAGAGGGAATGAGAGCAATGATAGATTCACCCGTACGTCCAGTGGGATGAAATTATTTACATGAAAGTGGATTTTTTTTCTTCTTCTTCAGACAAGTCTACAGCTCCCACTGCCCGGCGTTAGGGGAGGAAGGCGGTGACCAACGAGATGACGAGGATGAGGAGGAGGATGGCCAAACAGATCGCTATCCAGAACTTTTTCTGCATCGGAAGTGAGACGCAAAAAAAAGATTAATTAACGAACGAGAATAAATAATCGGGTGCAACTTTGAAGGCATCATGAAATAGTACCCAACATTTTAGGGAGGGCCTGGAGAACGTTTATTCACAAATATTAAAAGGAATACTTCACCCACAAAATGTATACTTGTGTATTGATTACTCTCCAATGAATAGAGGAGAAAAAAGGAGTTAAAAACATCCGTTTTATAGCGTTTATTCATCCAGTCATCCGCTCACTACTTCACAAACAATCATGCATCTTTCACTAAAACCTTATTTAACGCTTGATGTTTTTTTTGTGAGTAATCGATACACAAATGGTCATTTTGTGGGTGAGGTATCCCTTTAAGGCAGTGGTTCTCCAACTTTGTCACACCCCACTTTGGAGGAAGAAAAATGTTCACGCCCCCAAAAAAAGTAACAAAATGGTCCATGCTGAATTTTTATTGAAATCACTTGTTGTGACTCCATCTGTGCTTTTTCAATTAATAGAATAAAGAAAATTGCTCCATCAGACAAAAACAAACATGCAATCACTTTGTTAGAACAATGCAAAGAAAGTTCTGTCTGTGTGTTAAGAAAGGATTATAAAACCACCTGTAATACATCCACGCCCCACTAGAGGGGCGCACCCCACAGTTTGAGAACCGCTGCTTTAAGAGAAGAAAGACCATGTGGTTTAAAGGGCCGGTACGCCCACTGAAGTCAGCCTTTAACTGGTACCTTGCGAGCTTTCTGCTGATACGTGACGGCCGTCTTCGTGTCCTCCTTCGCCTTCTCCACGTAGTTGGACGACTGTTTGATGTTGTTTTCGATCTGGTTCACCATCTCGCCCTGCAGGGGGCGGAGGGGAGACGCACAAACGGGTCAGCATCGGGACGCTCTTTCTAAAACAACCCCGCCGACCACAACCTCCCATGAGCTGCTTCACCTGCGCCTCCACCTCCATGGCCAGGTACTGGAACATCTCGTGCAGGTCTCTGATGCTCTGCTCCAGCTTCAGGATCTCGTCGTGCCGGGACTCGATCTCATTCAGAGCCTGCTTCGTGGCCTGGGCGTCGATCAGGATCTGAACAGCGGATTATTGATTATAAATCAATAGACGAACAGGTGCGTGGGTTCATCTACGACCAGTGGTGGAAGAAGTACTCTTTTACTTCATGAAAAGTACCCAGAAAAATACTCAACTTGTGATTATTGAATAAATACATAAACATCTGTTCATACTGATGCTTCAGCATTTTGCCGCTGTAGCTGCTTTAGTCCAGTGGTTCCCAACATCGGGATCGGGGCCCTCTGGGTCGTTTTTAATTCAGCTTTATTTAAGATTCAAATTTTTTTGGGAGGGAACACTGGGCCAAGATAGTCTGACATTATAAAAAGGTGAGAAAACTCAAATAAAACAGTTTAGTAAAAATCCCTCCGCACTTGCGTTGAACTGGAGAGCGACAGATTAAACAGTTATGAGTAGAGAGGAAAGTATTGGATACTTTTACATCTTTGAGCCTTTGAAGAATTATTTAAATTAAACCATCGGAGTAGCTGAAGCGTTTTTATAGAAAACATTTCAATCTCCTGAGTAACTAGAGCTGTGAAAAAAAAAGTGCAATATTACCCTCTGACATGTATTGGAGTAAAAAGAATGGGGAAAACTACAAGTGCCTTAATGTTGTACTCAAAAGTACAGCGCTGGAGTAAAAAAGTACTCTCTTTGAGGGGGAAAACAACGAAAACAACAACAAAACACCTGCAATTGTCGACGTGTTCTGCTTCAGCAGGAAACTCACGTTCTGGGTGAACACGTCCGTCTGGCCGCTCTCCAGCATAGAGTCCAGCTGCTCGTCCGTCACGTTGTTCCCCGCTGGAGGAGAAGAGCAGAGGTCAGAGGTTTGGGGGCAGAACGTTTATTTTGTTGTTGCGAGACGCCGAAAATTAAAATATTCAAAACTCGTCTCCCTGGAAGGAGACGAGCTCTCTTCAGTCTCCTGTGACACCGGAACGTGGAGCCGATTAAGAGACAAAGATTACGAGTACGGAGGCAAATTAACATGTTTTTTTTGTTTTTTCATCACTAATCATTTCATCATTAATTGGGCAATTTTGTTCTTGATTAATCTTTCGGTCTTTAAAACATCAGGTAAATAAACCGACGAGCAAAGTAAAAAAAAGTCTCTTAATTGAACCATGAAATATTTGTTATTTTGGCCTGAAAAATGACTTAAACGATTAATCAATTATCTAAATAAATGGCAATTAACTAATCAAACAATTAATCAATAATCGACAAATCGTTAGAGCTCAACTCTCATAAGACTTTGCTTTGATTCTTATGTAGCATTCATTCATATTTAAACATTTAATTAACACATAATGTAGTCGTTTACTAGCATATTTGTCAACAACTAAACCTCCTCCGGATAACAGGAAATTAATCTATTACTCAATAAGTCTTCAAAGGAGAAGTTATAATAAGAACTACGTTATTAACCATTTATTAAATCTTCACATGACTCATGAACGATAAACACAGTGGTTTAGAAGTGAAGCGCGTGCAGCACGAAGTGGCAGAAAGTAAAGTGACAGAAAGTAAAGTGAAAGTAAAGGGGATTAATAAAGTATATATCTATCTATCTATCTATCTATCTATCTATCTATCTATCTATCTATCTATCTAAAGTGACAGAAAGTAAAGTGAAAGTAAAGTGGCAGAAAGTAAAGTGAAAGTAAAAGTAAAGTGGCAGAAAGTG
>NC_136590.1:4407337-4454837 GCF_910589615.1 Taurulus bubalis | reverse complement strand
ATGCGGAGTGGCTCAACCGCCCGGTGGTAACGCAGAAAAACCCAAGATGAAGAAGCAGTTCAACCGAATGAGACAGCTCGCCAACCAAACCGTGGGCAGGTATGAGGCGGATTTACGAAAGCGCGTTTAAATCGCTCGATTTATATATTTATAATTGGCTGTGACTCATAAGAGCCGAAGCAGGAATGTGTCGGCTGTGTTCGGCTGCCAGCTTCACCGTCATTCACTCGATGGGGCTTCTTTTTATTTATTTATTTTAATTTTAATTTTTTTTGCTGCTACTGCTGCTGCTGCTCAGCTGGTTTGATTTACACAAAGCATTAACTGTCAGTGGAGGTCACAGTTGCGGTGTTGTGTGTGTGTGTGTGTGTGTGTGTGTGTGTGTGTGTGTGTGTGTGTGTGTGTGTGTGTGTGTGTGTGTGTGTGTGTACGCGCGCGCGCGCGCGCGAGATTGATTGAGCCCAGCAGGGGAGGAGCGTATCCTTACACAGATGAGGAGGGAGCGGACGTGGTACCCAAGCAGCAGGGCTGCTGCTGCTGCTGGTCCACACTGACCCGATGCGGGCCACGGGGGCACCCACGGGTGCACCCTGCAGATCACCCAGAGGCCACTGACAAGTCTGCAGAGACATGTGGCTATTTTAATTATTTTAATCAGGGAAGTGTGTCATTGATGGACACAGATGTTTGATTTGAATGCAGTGGTTAGCGGGGATAAAATATGGCTTCCCGTTCCTTCCCTGGCAAAACGATGGATTTATATTTATTATATATTTTTTATATACAAAGGATATTTTTTTTTTTTGTGGGGTTGGATTTCAGAAAAGATCGTTACAGTTGTCTAAACCAGGAAATAAAAGCACGTGGACGTTTTTGTCTGAAGGAATACTTCTACGGTGTTCCCTGTGAATGTGCTTAATATTTTAGCCAAGCAAGCAGTTTAATGCTACGCTAACTGTCCCCTAGCTCCACTATAGCTTCATATTTAGTATAAACATACATGTGAGTGGTATCAATTTTCTCGTCTAATTCCCAGCAAAAAAAGCGCATTTCCCAAAATCGGATGATTTGTTGTTGATTTCAAGCAGCTATAGATTTGTTTACTAATTATGGCTTAGCCTTTGTTTTTTGAAGACATGGACTCAAGATGAGCTCCGAGTCTCTGACCGATGCAATAATCTGAAAACATTTAGGTGATTTTAATAATTTTTTTGCATAATCTTTCGTAGTGGAAGCAGGACAATGGCGATTAAAAAAACTAATAATGATAATATGAGTACAAATATGTTAATGCTTCTGTTTTCTTCATACCGATGCATTTTAGTGTCTTTCTCTGACTTCCTGCATGCATGAATGTTAACAAAATAATATATTGGCACAGCTCCTGATTGATATTCAATATGTATTTGACTCAATAGGTCAGATTGTGAGAATTCAGAGGGTTGTTTGTGAATGTGTGAATGTTTTTTTTAAACATACAGAATGTGTGTTACTCCTTTTTTAAGATTTTTTTTAAATCCTGGAAGTTAAAGTCCAGGTTTCTGTCTAGCGCCTCGTACACTTTACCGTTCAAACATGGTGACACGTCACAGCTGATGAGTATAGAAGTGATTAATCCTCGTAAATCCTGAGCGCACGAAGCCGCAATCAGATATTATGCAAATGTGAGAAATGCTTTAGATTAATGTGCTTAGGTTTATGTGATTTACTTCTTATCAGTGTGTCTTTTCCCCCCCTGAGTTTGTTAATCTCTCAGCCGGGACCTGAGGCTCACTAAATAATAGTCACAACGTACATGACCCATTTAGGCTTCCATAGCTGGAAAACAAGCTCAACATGCTCCTTTTATTACATCAAGGAGTAACTCGTGTTGCTTTTTTTTTCTTTTCTTTTTTGCCTGCAGGCCATTTAGTTGTTAGCAGGAATCACAGTTGAAGGTGTAGCCACCGCTTTGTTCCTGATATATTTTGTCAAGTCTTTGTGTCTCCTTCTATTTGTCACGCAATTTGGATCAAGTGTTGTCAAATTGTTGTGTAACCCTTTAAAACAGAATCGTTGTTGTGTTTCTCCTCAAAGAGAGGAGCCGTGGAATCAGAGCACAGGTGGATTTACAACACGTTGTGCACTATGACCTTGTTTGTTTGTTTGTTTGTGTGTGTGTTTGGCTGAAGCCGGTAACCAACAAGGCCGACACACCGAAAAGGATTTTGTGCTCGAGCTATCTCGTGCCTCGCTGCCCCGCACTCAGACTGCAGGCACAGGCGCTGAGACAAATCAATGGGAGAAGGTATTACTGCAAGCTAATGCCCAGCAGAGTGTACACTCGGCTGAGGTATCAGAAATCCCTGGAGGACATTTACCCATTAATATAAAAATAAAAAAAATTACTGGAATTGTGCCTCTCTATGGCGCTGGAAGGGACAAAAGCTGTAATGCACTCTAACATATAAAAAAACAACCAATTATTTGTAAGTATACAAACCATCTGTGTGTGTGTGTGTGTGTGTGTGTGTGTGTGCGTGTGTGCGCTTGTTTTAATTCCCCTTATCTAAGCCGGAGCACTGGAGCCCGCGGAACATCCCAGTAATGAGTTCTAACCTGTATCATAAGAAGCAGAACATATATATATATATATATATATACATAAATATATTTTGCCGGGGCAATTAGTCACATTTAGAAACCTGGAGACTTTAACCGCCGGCCACACAGGTAATTGGTGATATTCCCTCCGTGACCTTGGCAGCTCACGTTACCCGGTCCGTGTTGCAGGTTGCAGGTTCCTTATGTCTCACAGATTCAGGAATAATAAACAAATTTATGACAGGCAAATGACAGTCAGTTCCAGGTGTGATTAATATGAATTCTTTAATATTTATTTAACCAGCTAAAGAAATAAGTTAACTTTTTACAAAGTGTATAAAAACAGTGGCGTTGAGGAAGATCCTGGGTGGATAATAATGAGAATAAATATGAAACAAAATGTAACTCATACCCTAAACTAAAAAGAAATCTGGTTTGAATCAACATCAAACACTATTACTACGCTTGTTTATGAGAGATATCCGGCTGATGGCTGAAGAGGGAACCATGAAGTGCATCTTTGGATGGAGGGGGAAAAACAACACTGAGAGGAAATGCTGTTGACTCTTTCAGCCCATAAAGAATTCATAAACAGTTACTGATTGGTTTGAGATACACTCAAAATGAAGATTGAAGAAAACCAAAAGAACAAGAAGAATTCACGAGGATTATGAGAATTGCCCAGTTAATCCCCAAAACACGTCCTGCCCCATATATGTCCTAAAATTAAAGTTGATTAAAGAGTCTACGATTTCAAGCAGCTGAAGCCGAGGAAAAAAATAGCAGGTGCTTTTATTGCAGCGTCACCTGAGAGTCGCACTGACCCTGAAATAAAGAAGAATCTAATATGTTAAGTCACATGACTCCTCCAAGCCAATGCAGAACTGTCTTAAAACCTGCATTCTCTCTCTTGACCATCAGGGGGCGACTCCTCTGGGTGTATAGAAGTCTATCCTTCATGTGTTAAAGTTGCATTCTCTCTCCTGACCACCAGGGGGCGACTCCTCTGGTTGTATAGAAGTCTATGCTTCATGTGTTAAAGCTGCATTTTCTTGATTTATTCCCTCAGTAAACATTGTAAACATGAGTTTATGGTCTCAATCTCTAATTTCAAGTCTTCTTCACTACAGCATGATGTTCATTTAGTAAATTATGGTAATTTAGAGTCAAACAGACCATAAAGCAGGGTATTATTTAGGGGCGGGGCTACCTTTCATTCCAAATATGGTAACTTCCATTTATCTTCTGCTAAAAAGCCACTTAAGAACAAACATGTTCGTATTCGAGTGGCTCCTGCATGAGGCTTGTTGACAGAAGACGATGCAGATGACAACAGTCACCTGCTAGAGTTTAAATAATATCAAGTTAGGTTGCATAAAAGGATAGTCATGATACCTGCATCAGAAAGGGCTCTATGCAGTCTCTGCATGCACCGGTCTGGTTTCACGTTATCATATCATTTATCTGACTACGCCCATTTGGTATTCTGTAAATCCCCAAATATATTGTTCATTCAGAGGTGTGTCGAAACTCATCTTGAGCCGGGGGGAATGAAATGGAAAGTTTTGGGGAACATTTAAACGCTTTATCTGTTTTCTCTGCCTTTCTTTAGCACCGGAGCGACGTTTGGAGCTTTCGCAAAGATGACCATCTGTCTTCTTTATAGTTTTTTACTCTCTGCAGGAAAAAAAAAATAGGCAGCATGAGCATCCTACAATTAATGAAGCGTCTCCCTTCAGGACGCTGCTGCTGCTGCTGCTGCTGCTGCTGCTGCTGCTGCTGCATTGCTCCAGTTAAAGGATATAGGTCAAGAGAGGTTCAGACGGCCAGATTCATCTCCGAAACTGTCCGCCTGCACCAATAATCCCGCGTAATGCTGCGTAAACTGTGCAACTGAATGAAAATGTGTAACTCTGTGTGAGCACAGCAAGGTTATGGCAGGAGGTAGGGAGGGGGCTAATCCTCTTTTGGCTCCGTCACTTCTACTGCAGAGTATTTTTACCTTTCACATTTATTGTGTGTGTGCGTTGGAGATAAACGAAAAAGAGGCTTGTAATTTAACTTCACGGTTTGTGGACGGAAGAAGTCTCTTTTCATAAAAACATGTTTCATCCTGGAAAGCAGAAAAATAGATGTTTGTCCCGGTTTGTCAATGTGAGATAAAACATTTAAAAAAAGAAGAAGCATGAAGGGAATCTATTAACGAGAGGTTGTCGGAAAAAGATGGGGTTTCTAATCTCCAACAGCTGGGAAATTGTTTCTTTTTGTCTCCGAGGAGCGTTCAGGCTGCGGGCGACAAGAACGTATTGTTTGTATTTGCTCCAATTCAGTCCTGAAACCGCTATCAGCGTTCAGTCTGTTGGCTTCGGTGATGGACGAGAGCAACAGGCCTGCTCCTTAATGGCTGCAGTATTTTTTGGTTTATTCATTTCATGCATTATTGTTTGCTCCCTAACATATTATTCTCTGCAGGAACAGATCCTAACCCTGATTGATGCGTGAACCTGAGGCCAAGGACCTTTTGTGTGTGTTGTTTTCTCCGCCGTGTTGCTCTGCCGGTCTCCTTTTTCGATAAAATCCGCCGCAGTTTGTTTTGACTTCATTCGATATCGTGACGGCGGGATGGAGGAAGGCGGGACTTGTCGCCTCCAACCCTTTGCTCCCGTCTGTCACTCTGCTTGATGAGTCCGATGCTGGGATTCACCTAGGGAGCAACGCAAATACACAAACGCCGCGAAAGATTTGCGTGTTTGCCACATGGCTCTTGATCAGAAAAGAAAGCTCGGCCACGACGTCATTAATCGGTATGAACTTGAACGTGCAGAAAATACTCGTATATACTCCTGTGTATCAATAAAACTATGGCAGAAATCCTGTAGATCATAATAATTTCATTTATTTTCGGGTCCTCCAGTCGTCTTATCTGCAACTTTACAAGCCGACTCGGATCGATTGTGCACGTTGGAAATCCCAGATATTTGGATTCAGCTTCCGTGTCTGTTTGTGAGTTTTCAAGCCCTTGTGGGCCCTCAACGGGGCCTCAACAGGCCCTGACCTCCTGGCCTCCTGCACGTCCCTTTGCCCACTCTGTTGTCGTGACCCCGTTGACCTCCCATCAGTGCTGCGCCTCCAATGTTTTGCTCTTAAAGCGAGATTCTGGAGTATAAATACAACAGAATAGTACAAATGGCTCCATAAATTATGCATGAACGTTACTCCCCTCGACTGCCGGACCATCCGGCTGGAAGATAATGAACCCATTTGTCAAACATGGGGCTGAATGCGTGTGCTAATTCCAACAACATCCCCCGGATTTGATAATTGATTGGCCTTTATCTGGAACGTGATTAGTATTCATAGCCAGGCTGCTTTACGCAGAATACAGTGTGAATAATGCTGTCCTGGGAGGGAAATTAAATATTGTAGTGTTAATGCTCAGGATGGAGGAGGGACCGGACTATAAGCTGCATGACTTTATGTTTTATGCACCCCTCGCTGAGTCACACAGCGGGTAGGAGGGGTTTTATTATGAGCATCGTTAGAGCCACCACTCTCTGTGTGGGGAAAAAGTGAATGTGTGTGTGTGTGTGTGTGTGTGTGGCTCACCTACCTGTCCGAGTCATCCTCATTCATCACAATGAGAGTCTGTTAGCAGCTGACCCTTTTCTGCTAGCTTTACTGTAATTATGAGTATGGGAGATGCTAGCAGCCTGGTGGAGGGATGAGAGGAAAACACACAATATTAAAGGAATAGTTTAGCAGAAATGTTTGGCAAATAGGCTCCTTTTTGGTTTGTCAAATAATTTGTGGTTTTGGTCTTAGTGCACTAAGATGCTGATAAGTTGGTTTTTAAAGCTTTTTTTCTGGTAAACACAAGATTAAAGTGGTGCTTTTGTGTGATTCTTTGTAGAGGTTTTATAGAAATGTTCATTAAATCAACTAATTGATTAGTTGTTGAGTGTGTTAAAGCTGCATTCTCTCTACTGACCACCAGGGGGCGACTCCTCTGGTTGTATAGAAGTAAATTATGATCATTTAGTGTCAAACAGACCATAAAGCAGGGGATGCTTTAGGGCAGGGCTACAAGGTGATTGATTGGTAGCTGCCTCTACCAGAGACTCCTCCTCAGTCCTAATATGGTCACTTCTGTTAATTTTTTTCCAACTTAGACCGATAAATAACAATACAAATAAGAAGATAAATATGTATTTTTTTTATGTTATTTTGGGGTGAACTGTCCCTTTAATGACATAATAGGGATTTTAATCCTGTAAGTCATGAGCACTAGAATTTGGGTTAAACAAAAAATGCAAAGAAGCATCACTGACATGTTTTCGGGACTTATCTGTCAACGTTCTTCGGGGAGTTTGTTTTGGGCTGAAACTGGAGCGTCGCTGAGGGAGACGTCAGTGCCAGTGGAGCGTTATTGGAGTCACTGGAGTGTGATGATGGAGGCGCTGCTCCAGGGTGTCGCTGAGCCGGGAGGAGCCAGCACACAGACACACAAGATGCTGCTCCTGACAGCGGAGAAAAATATTTTTTTCTTATTTACAAAGTTTGAGAAAATATCCATCAACAGGATGTTTCCAAACTGCCAGTTTACTCACTGAAATCTAGAAGGAAGGAAGTGGTTTTACATCTTGAAAGTGTTATTCTTTGTCCTCATCTTTAACTAAATCTTTAAATATCCAGAGATAAACAAGAGTCTTCCGGAAACAAAGTAACTGTTATTTATAACTGTTAAAATGTCATTGAGCTCATTAAGATTTAGTTTGAACCACAGACTGTAAGAAGTGGGCGGAGTCGTCTTCACCCATTGGTTTGTGGACCGCAGTTATGAAGCTGCGACTTCGGCATTTTGGTCGTCGCCATCTTGATTTTTGCAACCAATAAAAGGTAGTGACCATATTTGGACTCTGGTAGAGACCTGTCAATCACCTTGTATCACGCCCTAAAGCATCCCCTGCTTTATGGTATGTTTGACTCTAAATGATCATAATTTACTAAATGAACATCATGCTGTATTGAAGAAGACTTGAAACATAAACTCATGTTTACAATGTTTACTGAGGGAATAAATCAAGAGAGAAGTAGAGTCATTTATATAGACTTCTATGCAACCAGAGGAGTCGCCCCCTGGTGGTCAGTAGAGAGAATGCAGCTTTAACACATGAAGCATAGACTTCTATACAAACAGAGGAGTCGCCCCCTGGTGGTCAGTAGAGAGAATGCAGCTTTAGCACATGAAGCATAGACTTCTATACAACCAGAGGTCAGGAGAGGTAATGCACCGATCACCCGATCGCGCGCCACCTTTTTCGCGTGTGTGTGTGTGTGTGTGTGTGTGTGTGTGTGTGTGTGTGTGTGTGTGTGTGTGTGTGTGTGTGTGTGTGGGTGGAACACAGCTGTCCTGGAAACATTAGCTCAGCTGTAACGGGGTCCCACCTCACTTTAAAAACACCATGCAGCCTCTGAGGACTATTAAAAACACCCAAGTGCGTCGGAGCCTGAGCAGGGCAGGAAATGACATCACACGGGGGGAATTTGTGTGTGTGTCTGTGTGCTCCTGCAGTATTTCCACTGTCGTAATGGACAGTAATTGGGAAGCCTGTTCTGGGAACGTTGCTCGAGCGTCAACCTCCTGGCGTCTGTTGACGAGGCCGCGGGTTCGAGAGCCGCCGGTAAACGCGATACTAAAGCGCGTAGGAGTACAGCTCGAGGAGACACTGTGGATCTGCGGAGGCCAAGGTTTTCAGACTGGAACAGGTGCATGCAGGTGTTTTCAAAAGCAGTTACAGAAGAGTCGGTCACACACATGGTTTAGTTGGGCCGAGTGTTATGGACAAAAAATCCTCCATCAGGCTATCGGATGTCTCAACACCGATATGTCTCACGATATAACATGAAATGTATACATTTTAAAGTCAATTTAAAAAAATAATGAATTTTTACAGCTATGCACTTATTATGTTTACGTGCACGCACACAAATAAAGAGTGATCAGATATAAACAAAAGGCAATAGTTCGTTTTCACTTCAGATTTCTGTGTGCTTGTTTAAAAAATAAATAAATATTTAGACGACGTAATTGTGTCTCAAATAACTCGATATATGATTTCATCACGATACGATTCCATTGAAAGATGAATAATAATCATAAGATCAATTATCATATGGAATTATCGCTGAGCCTTAACTTTAAGACACTTAATTTGCAGCAAATTTCCCCAAAAGGATTTTTTAATCTGATTATCGAATCCGAAAACCTCGACATAAAACACGTATCTTCACATGCAGCGTGACTTCCACTTGAGATTTCATGCGTCATCAATCATACATCTTGTGTAAATAGTCATGAATGCATCGCTCATACATCTGCTTTGAATTGATAGGGAAGAAAAGACGCTCCCTATAAACCCATAGCCTGAGAGTTTTCTTCAGGATCAAACTAATGCAGTGATAGTTGTCTGCACCTCCGTGGGTTCTAATAGTTATTTCGGCGTACTTGTAATGACCCACCGGTGTGTTTGAAGCCCTTTCTGTCGTATGAACCATTGGGCTCGATGGAGTCAAGAGGCCGTCCTCGTTATTTACACATCATATCGCGTCGCCGACACATTTCATTTCCCGCCCTAATGGGAAAGATTCTCTTCTTCTCGCTGACTCAGCACATCCGTCTTCACAGAGATCTCCCGCGGTGATGCGGCGCGTATTGTTTTCATGTTCTGGGGGTTTATTATTTCAATCAACCGGAGAACAATTCTGCAGATAATTGAAAAGCGGCCGAGCGCTGCGAATATTATACACATTACATCATAATGTTTCAGATACAGCTGGAACTTATTTCTTCAGTGAAAAGACACTTTCTTCCAGGTTTTTGAGGCCTCAACAGATGTTTGTGGTTTGTTAGTGCGTTCTCATGAACGCCCCAAAGGGGAATGTGTCTTTAAGGATGGACCGATTGGAATGCTGGGGTCAAAGGTCACGGTGACCTCACAAAATATGCTTTTGCTTTTGCTCATAACTCAATAATTCATTACGGCGCTTCTGACAATACCACAGGAATGTCTGATAACATGATGACATAGATGTAAACGGCTAACTATTCTATTCTGATATTATTCTGTTAGTGTGCAGTTTCCAATAGTGATTATTTTAAAAGTTTGAGCTACATAAATCTGCTCATTCTGCATATTCTTTATTCAAAATAAATTTACACCTGCTTCTGGGTGAAATATGAAACAAACAACAAAGTTGTTTTCTTTACCTCAGAGTAAAATGGCTTTCTGTTTCCAATGCATCCACTGAACAACCTATATATTTTAGTTATTTATTTTTACATTTACAGTGTGAATACTTATTTATTATACTTGTTTTGATCTATTTTTTTAAACGTATGTCTCTTGTTTGTTTGCACTGTCCTCTCTGCTCCTGTGGTCCTGCTAACGTCTCCGCTGTGGGACCAATAAAGGATTATTTCATCTTTTCTTTTTGAAGGCGTGGCCAGAAAATCTTCTTTTCCTACTGTACCTGTGGCCTCGTCTCCTATCTCTGTCTTTTAAACTTTAATGGGGAGTCAAACCCTCGGCGCTCCGGTGTCGATGTCATTGCCTCGCCGGCCGCGGTGTGAGACGAGGGCCACGGGGGTGAAGAGGGCAACTTCACGTGTGTGTGTGTGTGTGTGTGTGTGTGTGTGTGTGTGTGTGTGTGTGTGTGTGTGTGTGTGTGTGTGTGTGTGTGTGTGTGTGTGTGTGTGTGTGTGTGTGTGTGTGTGTGTGTGTGTGTGTGTGTGTGTGTGTGTGTGTGTCTAAAGCCTCCTCCTCCTCCGAGCCATAGAGCTAAATTAAAAACACATCAGTGAGCCTCACCGTTGCTCCTTCATCACCATGAACACACTCTGTAGTTTATTCTGACTCAATCTCTCACACACACACACACATGCACACGCACCGTCCTGCTGCCACAAATACTCACTAGACTAGAGCACCAAATGTGGATTCATCCGTCGCTGAAAATAGTCCCGAAAACAAATGCCCTTTAGTTTGTCTGATAAACAGCGGCCAGCTGTTAAGGGATGAAACTAAATATCTAGTCAGGAGGAACTGACGGGCCCCAGAGGCCCTCTTGTCTCAGGGAGCCCCGGTGCTTCTAGGCCTCGGCCCACACGGCCTCGTTTCCGTGGCATTGAGTCATTTATTGAGGGCGCTGCATGAGATGATGCTGTAAACACGCCTAAGGTGATTTAACCAAGTGTAGTCATGACGGAGGTAATTGGTTTTATTTATTTATATTTTTTTGTTTCATGCGCCCATATTAAGTACCACAAACACACCGCCAGTTAAACCAACGCTGACTGCGTATTAATGCTTTTTTTATCATCATTGTTCATGATCTGCAAATACGAGACCCGGCTGCAGTCAGTATTTCGTCTTTTCTCTGATGTCTGTAGTCGGCACCTCGACCGCCGCAGTGAAGCTGCTGATCTGCAGACTGAGCTGTTCAGCCCAAAACCACAGCAGCTGCCATAATAACGTGTTATTTTTGGCCAGAAGTGGCTGAACAGAGCTAATTGTCCTCATAAAATGCAAATGTATTCTGCTCAATCTTTTTATTTTTATTTTCATTGTTGCAAGTAAAAAAAACTCAAACTGTAGTTTTATGTACACTTTTAACGAAGCATTTAATCAGTTTTTGCAGCACATCAAAACACATCGTCAGACTATAGTTGGTTTCTGTATGAAGGATTCCTGCTGGCAAAAGGTTTCTTTGGAAGTGTGTTAAAGTGTGTTAAAGTGCCATGAATCACACATCTGTGTGTCACCACCCTGCTGTACAACATGTCAGTAAACCCACAGGCCATACAGCTGTGAACCTTCAGGTCCAGAGTCCAAACCCAGTTTGACAGCAGACAGACGAGCAGCTCCAGGTATAGGGACGAGGGGACGAGGGGACAAGTGTGTTTTTTTTTTTTTTGTCGCTCTCATTGTCGCTCCGCACTCTCCTCGCCCTCTCTTTCCGAAATGAGTTTTGTTCGGCAGAGCGGCTCTGCGATAAGGCGGCTTAGTGGCACAGGAAGATGTCGCCGCTGATAACGCGATGCCTCTGTGAGGAGCTGCCGCACAACAGGGGTGCAGTTAGCCCCCCATCCCGCCTCCTCCTCGGTCGTTTAGTCCAACTGTGCGAGGGGAGAGCGGCTTTTTTTTTTACTTCGCACTGGAAACTGTTGAGGAAAGATTATTTTTAGGGGTCATGAAGGTGGAGGTCAAGTAAAGGGCAGAAGATGAGGGGACTCATAGAGGTGTTCAGTGACTTATCAGGCAAAGAAACTATACAACAAATATTTGATGATATTTAGTTTTTTGAATGTGAGGATTTGCGTCTTTTTTATTTTGTGTCAAAGCAAATTGAGCCACCAATGAGCTATTTTAAGATGTCGCAATGCATTCTAGAAAGAGCAGATTCCTATCATTTTATAGACTAAAAGATTAAATCATTCATCTTCAAATGAATCTTTAAGGAACAATGCAATCTTTACATAAGCGGAGGAAGCACAAGATAGTTCAAAAATAAGATTATTATTATCAGAATAAAATGCAGGATGAAAATCTGCAGTGGGACATTAATGAATAGCCCCAAATTTGATTTATATATGCATAAACTATTGAACAAATTAGTCAACGAATTGCTAACTTTTTAGCTTTTGTACATGAATAATTCAATTGCATTACAATCCCATTAAAATTCCACCTAACAGCAATCAAAACCTGCAGAAATGTGCACAAGGAAAACTGTGGATCATCAGCGGCATGTTTTAATTAATTGTCGACACACAAAACAAAAAGTGTGTTGTGTGTTTTTAAAACCTGCAGAGATGAACAGAGTGTTTGTGTTTGTTTGGCCGGTTCTTCATGACTCATCAGCTGAGTCATGGAAAGGGAACTCCTGCTGTACGAAACTGACTCCAGGAAAAACCCAGACTCTGAAACATTTATCCACATGCGCTTCATCTGAGTAGCTTGAAGCCAAAAGAGTTTGTGGTTTGTTTACCTGGCTGCATTGGTGGGAGGTTTACAACATGTGAGTCAGGATTTAGTCGTCTGTGGGAAGTTATCACAGGCACAATCATTTGATCCTCCGTCTCCACAGTTCACGCCCTAAAGAAATCTACAGGCGACATGTTTTTAAATAGAAGGACATGAAGGGTTCATTTGCAAATATATCTCAGTTTTTAATTATTCTCTGTTTTAATTTACTTTCCTAAATCCTGTTATTTTGGGTGCAATACCAGGGAATATCGCCGGAATTGAACTTGGAATGTTGTGTTGCAGCAAAACCATTTTACGACAATTTAGTGGAACTAATATCTTCTCTTATCTTATCTTGTCTTATCTTAACTTATCTTATCTTATCTCATCACGTCTCGTATGTCTATTTTATCCCTTGCTCTATTGATCTATCCTAATGCAAACATGCATTATTTAGAGCTAAATCTCTTTCTTTGTGGTTTGAAATAAACAAACATGATGTAAACTCGCTGTCTCTTTAAATAATACACGTGATACAAAGTCATTGTTGTTGAATTTAGGCCCCTCCCCCTGTACTGCACGTGTTGCCTTTAGGGTTAGAAACATTTTTGTTTTTGTTTTAATTAACCCGTTAGTTGAAGTTAGGATTAATAAAACCTAAACTATCTCACAGATGCTCCAGTACATCCTTTGTTTCTACAGTGGATTTATTTTCTTTTGAACAAACTAATGAGAGTTTATCCTCATTATTCACAACAAAAAGTTCCCGTCGACCTTCCTCTTCCTCTTCCTCTCGGGGATGACTAGTCTCTGGAGTAGCTGCTGTTCGTCCCGCGTCGAGGTTTCCATGTCGCTCTGCTCTACACGACCTTTTGACCCCCGCTGAGCTGATTCCCTGTCACCACACGCGGCCGCTGCACCCCTGAGGCGCTCGGACGCCATCGATGCAACGGCGAGGACTGAGAACAGAGAGAAAACTCATGTGGCTGAAGGTTATTGCAATAATTAACATGTTGAATCAGGATTTGATGGATGAAGTAGAAAGATCCTGAATCTATTTCTTTTCATAAAGTTTGTGGGATTCAGGCGTCCACGGAGCTCTGACCCCGATCGTTGACCGGCTTTTCTCACGTCTACTCAACCGGCTACACACGTTGAGAGGGAACAAAGTAATGAACTGTTTATTCTATTCATTTGTTTACTCCGTCTAGACGTTGTGGGGTTAAAAAAAAATAGCGACACTAAATTGTAAAATTATATTTGCTGGGGAGAAAAGAAAAACTTCTACAAAGTCCTCAAGAGTTTGAGGAAAGCTCAAATGTAATCATCAAATCAGGACGAAGAAAAGCTATTCACGGTCGTGGGAGAAAAAATAAAATAATTTGATGTTCATTTACAGTCAATATTCTCCCAACAAACATGCTGGATTTGAACAAAAGTACATTTGATTTAAAGTTGTTTTAATAACACTTCAAGTTACATTGAATTTCTTACTTAATTTAATTGGCATCTGAGGTACAAGTACCTCAAATTTGTACTTGGTGCTCCACATGAGTGTGATGTGATGTCTATATATTCATAACTGCTTTTAGAACTCGTATTGGTGCAAACAAACTAATTCCTGGACGGCATCTTGGAGTCTCTGGGTCATCCTCAGCGGACTTGGAGGTAAACCCGGTGATGACTCACACATCCAGGCTTCCCATCCTGCAGGATGGATCTCTGCAGAGCTGCAAACACACCGACTGAGACTGAGCACCAATCAGGGGAAATGTCATTCATGTAACGCTGTAAATAGTAATTATTGCCGTGACTCCCAACAACAAAGGTTGCTGCACATCAGTTTTATATCTGGTTCTCAACACACGATTGAGACTGTCAAACATTCACAGTTCACAGTGTCGATAAACAATCGTTTTAGCTGGATATTAATTCTGGTTTCATTGTCTTGCAGTTGGATAAATGCAACTGGCTCTTCAGCGGGAAGTTACCAACATCTTCAGCTTTGGGAATGTTGCATTACTATAAAAATCAAACATCATGTGAGCTGTCCAGTTTCATAAAATGTCTTTTGATTTATTCTTGCAGAGGAAGTTGAGTTATGATTAATATAAACAAATCTTTGCCTACAGCAAGTGTTCCCAAACTTTTGCATTATAGCTAAACTAGGACAAAAATAAATCATTCTGGGCTTTCTGACACAGTTAGCGGCTAACTGGGGAACATAGTGGAGCATTTAGCAGCTAACGAGACAGATATTTGGTGGTGGAGACCAAAAACGGAGGTAAAAGAGAGAGATATTGGACTTACATTCATCAGTTGCCACAAACATGATCCTGTTACTCTGGAACTACCAAAGGCGTAAATAAGCAGTGGGTTTGCTCATAGTTTTGCTGTTGTATGTAAATATTGTGTTCATATCAACACAAGTAAACTCATTTATTGCGCGTTTAAGCGCTACTTCCGGGGGGAAATCTTCACATCACATCACTGGCAGTTGTGAAAGGTGTGTTGCATTAATATGACCACATATGCTGCAGCATAACTGCATATTTTACCCTTTTTATAATATGATGATTTCAGTGGTGCTTTGAGCTAAATGCTAACATACTCACAACGTTGGTGCTATCATGCTGATGTTTAGCAGGTATAAATCCATAATATTTGGTCAAAAACCAAAGTATTGGATGAATCAGCAAATGCAGTCGTTTAATACGTCACTGCCTCTCCTTTTCTTTTCTCTTTTTTCTCATCCTCCTGTAGTGAAGCGCCCTGGATGACTTCCCAGATTGGGATGCAGAGTCTTCTTTTTTTTTCTTGCCTCCGCCCATCGGCTGTGCATTTAGTGCTGAGTTGCAGTAACGGTAGCTCCACTAACTAGTGTGTGTGTGTAGACAGATGATCGGCGAGCATTATGACGCCTGATGAAATCACAGCTGACATTTTGAAAACAAGATTTCTTGTTTCTTTCGGTCTCTTCATCTTCTTTTTTTAACTCCCTTCCTCATGCCTTTTCTGACTCGTGAGACATGCACCACGCTGCAAATTTACTACGATGGAAAAAGGGCAGTAGATTACAATCCGGAGCGACGCACAATGTCGCACATGTGTTGTTACGCTGTTGAAATATTTGTTCCGCACGGCCTCCATACTGATCCGCCGCGATAACGGTTGATGAATATTTCAACCGTCGCAGAATGTGGGTCGCAATGAGGAAGCGAGGCCTTGCGAGGAAGCGCCATAAATATCCCCCTCTCTCTCTTTCTCTCTCTCTCTATCGGGTTTGAATGCTTTTTGCTTTATTAGGGGCTGTGTGTCGGTGCAGCTCACAGTAACGGGACCAAGGAAGAAGAAGAAGAAAAAAAACCCAGAGGAGCTCAGAAGAGCCCGAGGCGAGGTGTTGCTTCATCTGGAGAGGAATTTCTGCCTTTGTAGGGTTCCTAGAGAGAGAGAGAGAGAGAGAGAGAGAGAGAGAGAGAGAGAGAGAGAGAGACTCGCGCTGTGCTTGTATGTGTGTGTGTTCTAGTATTGGAAAGAAAAGTGGGTGATGGAAGAAAGAAAACAAAAAGACCTCCTCTGAGAGCACAAAATGGTTCAGTCGCAGCTCTTTTCATGAAGGTGAACCTCGAGATGCCTGCAGGGTTTCCACCTATGAAATCTGCCTCATTAGTTAACGAGATGCAGGGACATTAATTGCCTCGATAAACACTAATCTTTGCAGTTCAACGTCAGGAAGGTTTAGCGTAACGCGTCTTTGCTTACGGAGCCTAAACCCAGAGCATATGGGGCAGTTTATCTTGTAGCTTATCTGAACTCTGCGGGAGCTGGAGCCTCCAGGTTCTGTCCGAGAAGTCCGAAATTGTGATATTGAAAATAAGTTGTTTAATCAATATTTCTGTTTTTAGCAGCAGTTTGATTAAAACTTTTTGGGATCAAGTCCAAGACTGCAGCAGGTTAAAGGTCACCAGCTCGACTGGCTGTAATAACAGCAGCAGCTAAGGATGCTAAACATTCCTCTCCAACACACACACACACGCACACACACACACACACACACACACACACCTGTAGCTGTCACATACTTCCACATTCTGCTGTCGTCTCTTTGTCTCCTACGTCAGCGACATGGGACGTAAAGCCAAATTTCCGTCGTAGGAATGTCGCCCGGCCGTCGTCTCTCGTTGTCGCTTTCTCTTAAACACACTTTCTCTTAAACACGTAGTTGTGAGACGAGGCCTCGCCCGTCGGCCTCGTGACTCAGAACAAAGACACGATGTACCTCCGTGTCTCTTTGCGAGCCTCCTGCAACAATTGAGACACGAATGAGTTCAGTTTCTTTATTGTTACCAGTTATTGCAGCGATGGAAAGTAATTAACCTCCTGCTGCCGAGCGATAATCACTGTGATGAAGAACTGTTGACTGTTTCCAAGAAGCCTGCAGACTTCAGCTGCTCCCAATATTTACTAATTATCATTTGACATGATTAGTGTTGATAATGGCACCTGGCAGGTACGGATTCAGATCTTTCGCCTAACACCACAATTTAAATTACACTAAATGTATTTGTGCAGCTCGTGGTAGTGCAAAAGAAAAGGAAACGAGAAGATACGCAATCAGAATTTAGGGTTAAATGTTATTTTACATAAATAAATGACCTGCCACTTATCTAATTATACTTTATTTATACATTTATTCAGCTTGACACAACCACATATCTGCTTTAAAGTAACATACCTGATGCCTGAAATATATTTCCCTTCTATATTCCTAGTCTTCTAAACAAAAAATAAAACAACTTTTGTAAATGTTTTTGGTACTATAGTAAAAACGCGACAGTAATCGAGTAATATCACAATTTAAATATTACTAAATGGAGGTAACACAGTTCACTTAGAGACGTTCCCACAGGTCTATTTATTCATTTATTACGCACAATTAGACTACGTAGATTACGTTTCCCTTTAATTGTCGTGTAGTTTAAAGTGTGAAAGTACCCGTTCCTTGAATACATATAGACATATTGACGAGGATACGCGTGGTAATGTGTAATCACGTGCACGTCATCACGTGCACGACTTCACGCATCGATCGCCAGAGAACCGTATCATGATGATCACATGACCCGGAGCCATGCGGCTCAATCTGAGGCCTCGTAAATCTACCGAATCTCAGATGAAATTAGATCCTTCAGCGTGGATGTGTGTTTGTGACAGCAAGTCACTGAGCCTCTGTGTGTATATGAATATGTGTGTGTGTGTGTGTGTGTGTGTGTGTGTTACTATAACAGAGCGCCTCGGCTAAGTGCTGACAGACATTCAGAGGATCTCCTAAGGCGGCTATTAGACAGATGCACACGCTGAACGCCACGACATCTTTTATACACATGTCAGCAGCATCAGATGGGAGGTGCTCGTCTTGTTGTGTGTGTAGGTGTGTGTCAAGATCTATTTTTGATTGATGCCAGGACCGGCATCATTTATAGAAGAGGATGACCAGTTGGGTGTTTATTGACTCTGACATCAGTCATCGTGAACCACAGACTGGATAGAAGACGGAGTCACTCGTTGGTTTGTGGACCGCGGTTTTGGAGCCTGGAGGTCCGCATTTTGGTCGCCATCTTGGTTGCCATCTTGGTTTTTTGCACCAGTGAACAAGAAGTGACAATATACGTCTCTGGTGTCGACCTGTCTATCACCTTGTAGCCCCGCCCTAAAGCATTCCCTGTTTTATGGTCTGTTTGACTCTAAATGACCATAATTTACTAAATGAACATCATGCTGTATTGAAGAAGACTTGAAGCATAAACTCATGTTTACAATGTTTACTGAGGGAATAAATCAAGAGGGAAGGAGAGTCATTTATATAGACTTCTATACAACCAGAGGAGTCGCCCCCTGGTGGTCAGGAGAGAGAATGCAGCTGTAACACATGAAGCATAGCATTCTATACAACCATAGGAGTCGCTTCCTGGTGGTCAGGAGAGAGAATGCAGCTTTAACACATGAAGCATATACTTCTATACAACCAGAGGAGTCACCCCCTGATGGTCAGGAGAGAGAATGCAGCTTTAACACATTTCATATAAAAAAAACAACCCCAAATTGCATCATTAAATGTTGTACAATATTTTATCTTGTATGATGATGAGCAAATCTTCATTTTTAAAAAGTCAAAGTCAGTTTTATTGTCACTTCCTCCATTTGTGCAAACATACAGAGGACCTGAAATGATGTTTCTCTACTGTCTGACATAAAGTGAACATCAAGTTAGGAGCTGGAATCTCCAAGTTTTTGGTTCGTTTGCTTAAAAAAGATATACTTACAAATGTATTGAATGTCAAAATAGTAAACCAACTAATTTTCTTTTATTAATTTGATTTGACTTTACTTCTGCAGCTAGTTTTCTTCCAGCTTTGTGTCAAAATATCCCCTCAACACAAAGCCAGCTCCATTAAGAACTTCACTAGTCTGACTTCAACCATCCGACGCCTTTAGGAGCTGCAACACAGGCCGAATGTAAAACTACAGCAGCTCATGAAAACAGACGTATCAGTGTCGTTTACCACAGCGCTATAAATAGAAATGGTTTCTGAGACGACACTCTCAGAATCGTTTTTTGTCACAAGATGCTTTTCTCTCCGAATCCTTGATTTGACGCTTTCTCCTTCAGTCTCACTGCTTCCTGTGTTTCTCAGTACTGACGTCCACACAGAGACTCGTTGTTTCTCTGTGCAGAGAAGAGCGTCGTCATGGGCAGAAACTGTTCAGCAGAACGATGGCAAATTTCATGAAGCTTTAGGTTATTTGTATAATACACACAGTCTAATCTGAATTTCACCAGCCAACTCAGTGTGAACTTTATAATGTATATATGCATAATATATATATATATATAAATATTGTTTAAACGTGTTGCTCAATTGGAGTACATGAGCAACAGGTCTGCAGTGTGCATGTATATTTGGAAAAACATGGATGCATTAAGAGTTAAATGCAATTCAAACCTTTGCTGCAGCTGGTTGCCGTAACATTTAAAGGGAGACTATCTTATTTCTGCAGAACAGCTGTTTTTTGTAACTTAATTTCCACTTTCCACCTTCTTTCCACCATAAAAGTTGCTCTTCCTCGAACAAATTTGCTGCTGAAATATCCAACTTTCATGAGATTCATGGGTTTGTTTTGAATGATGATAATTATAATCGTCAAAATGTGAATCGCCACAATTACATGTTGCATATTTGACCAAAGGATGGTTTGGACGACGGAGACATGCCCTTACCATTTATTTAAGTGCTGCCTTTCCTGTCTATCACTCTATAATAAACAATAAAAAAAGCTAAAAATTCCCAAAAGATTTCAGGCATAAGATGTAATTCTTGATGTACTTGCTCTGAAATGTCCTTACTTTTTATTTATTTTCCTACTGTTGGCAAAACATATGTTTAAAATCAGAGGACAATGCATATGATACAAGCAGATACACACACAAAAAGTACACATGTGGCTAAGTTAAACATACACAACAAAACCGAACCAACGCCCTTAAACGTGAGCGTTACTCATCCTGTGGAACGGTTGAGTGTGTGATCAGAACTTGGCAGCAGAGACGAGTCCAACGCGTGTTTGTTTTCCTCAAGGCGGGAGAATTTTATGTTTTTATGTGAGGAGCAGGACACAAAAGTTGGAGATAAAAAAATAAAACAGAGCACCGACTGTGGTTTTGCCAAAATGTGTGCGACCCCGTCGCTGGCTCTGAGCCAACTCATGTTGAGGATAAACATGGCCGCCGCTTTCACCAGATGTTCAGTTTTCCCCGGGACCTGCAGGATGTGTTAACACGGCCGTTTGCATTTAAAGCAGCAGCTCCGAGCTAATTGGCCCATCGTGGGTTTTCACCTGCACCGTCCCTGAATCTTTAAATCTAAATGATGCTGCGGCTCTACAGGCAATTTCCCCAGGCAATTTCCAAGCCGGGAGACTAGCAGTCACCCCCCCCCCCCCCAGAGCCTTTAGGGGTAGGGGGGGCAGGGACTGAGGTCCCGGGGCCGGCAGTCGGTTATTTCTCCCAACAGCATGTCAGCTACTGGGCAGCTCACGCTCCAGACCCCTGGGTGGTTTCCACCCTAACCTTGGGGTACAAGCTTCAATTCCGACGCCGGCCCCCAGCTTTCAGCCGGGTCAAGATGACCACCATCACAGACCCGGCAAAGTCCCTAGCCCTGAGCCAGGAGTTAGCCGTGCTCCTGACCAAGGGCGCAATCGAGGTGGTGGGACCCCGGTCACAGGCCAGGGGGTTCTACTTAACCTACTTCCTCGTAAAGAAGAAGAACGGCGGACTGCGTGCAGTCCTAGATCTGAGGGGACTAAACAAGTTCCTGAGGGTCTTACCATTTCACATGCTGAGCACAGCAGACGTCCTTCGTGCCATCTCCAAGGGAGACTGGTGCACGTCGGTCGACTTAAAGGACGCCTATTTTCACGTCCCCATTGTACCTCATCACAGACAGTTCCTTCGTTTTGCCTTCCAAGGCCGTTGTTTTCAGTTCAGGGTGCTTCCATTTGGACTCTCCCTCTCCCCACGAGTGTTCACGAGATGTGTCGTGGCTGCCCTTCTCCCTCTGCAAGCGCAGGGCATGAGGATATTGCCGTACCTGGACGATTGGCTGATCTGTGCGCCATCCCGGGCTCAGGCTGCACAGGACACCGCTCGCCTTCTCTCTCATGTGGCCCTGTGGGGCTTCAGGGTAAACATGGAGAAGAGCTCTCTGAGCCCTTCTCAGAGCATAACCTTCATCGGTCTAGCTCTGGACGCGGCCACGATGAGAGCCTGTCCGTCGCCCCAGCGTGTGGACAGCATCCTCCGCAGCCTCCCCCTCTTATGAGGGGGCAGGCGGTTGCCCTACATCCTCTTTCTTCGCCTCTTAGGCAAATTGACAGCTGCCTCAGCTGTCGTTCCCTTGGGCTTGCTGTCACTGCGCCCCTTGCAGAGATGGCTGAACAGCCTTCAATTGGACGTCAAGTGCAACAGGCACAGGACAGTAAGAGTGTCACAGCAGTGCCTCTGAGCTCTATCCCCGTGGAGGGAGAGAGCATACCTGTCAGGAGGCGTTCCCATGGGCGTGATCCCATCCCATCGGGAGGTCGTCACGACAGATGCCTGCCTCTCAGGGTGGGGTGCAGTGTGGCAGAGCAGGACTGCTCGGGGGCAGTGGCCCGCTCAAGACCGCAGGGAACATATCAATGTCCTGGAGGTACAGGCTGTGCACCTAGCGTTCAGACATTTCCTTCCACATTTGAGAGGAAAACATGTACTTGTTCGGTCGGACAATACTTCGACCGTGTTCCACATAAACCATTAAGGGGGCACCAGGTCTGCAGGATTGCTACGGGTTTCCCGTGCCCTTCTGACCTGGGCAGCCCCTCACCTGACCAGCCTTCGGGCAATGTATTTACCAGGAGAGCGGAACCAGATTGCAGATTCCCTCTCCCGTCACAAGCCTCCACCGGGGGAGTGTCGGCTTCACCCAGAGGTCGTGCAAAGCATCTGGGGCCTCTTCGGCAGAGCAGAGGTGGATCTCTTTGCCTCAGAGAGATCGACCCACTGCCCCCGCTGGTTCTCCCTGGTAGAGAGAACCAGTCCTCTGGGTCAAGATGCCCTGGCTCATACGTGGCCGGAGGGCTTTCTTTATGCTTTCCCCCCAATTGCCCTGATCTTGCCAACGCTCCTCAGGGTTCTTCAGCAGGGCCACAGGCTGGTGCTGGTGGCCCCCTTATGGCCCGCCAGGACTTCGTTCCCTATGCTGCACAGACTCTGTCGCGGGACGCCATGGCACCTCCCCGACAGGAAGGATCTCCTATCGCAGCTAGGAGGTCGGTGGGCAGCTGCACAGAACCAGTCAGAACGACGATTCTAAATGCCAGAGCGCCATCTACCTGTCTACAGTACGAGTGCAGATGGAGGCTGTTTTCCGACTCGTGCGGGGTTCACATTGAAGACCCAGTACAGTGCCCTGTGCCTACTGTACTCGAGTTTCTGCAGTCCCTCCTAGATAGGGGCCGGTCTCCCTCTACCCTGAGGGTTTACGTAGCTGCTATCTCATGGCAGCATGCTAGGATCGACAACGGCACTGTGGGGAGCCACAAGCTGGTGTCCCTTTTCTTGAGGGGGGCTCAGCGACTGCGACCTCCGAGCACCCCGAAGGCCCCTGCATGGGACCTGTCCGTGGCACTGGACGCCATATGCTCACCTCCCTTTGAACCCACAACAGAGGCAGAGCTGCGATAGCTGTCAGCAAAGACCGTCTTTCTCCTTGCCATCACGTCGGCAAAGCGGGTAGGCGAGTTACACGCCCTATCGGTGAGTGAATCCTGTTTGAGGTGGAACTCAGATGGCTCGGGTGTTACACTATGGCCTAATGCAGCATTTCTTCCGAAGGTGCTGACACGCTCGCACCTCAACCAACCTATCCAGCTCGCACAGTTTAACCCTCCATTGGAAGAGGAGAGGTCAGGGCTACTGTGCCCAGTGCGGGTCCTCAGAGCCTATGTCGAGGCCACCGCAGGTATACGGCGGTCGGAGCAGCTTTTTGTCTGCTATGCGGGACCTAGGAAGGGCTGTGCCCTGTCAAAACAGCGCCTGTCCCACTGGATAGTGGAAGCCATTGCCTGTGCATAAAGGGCGAACGGCCGGGCGCTGCCACCCGGAGTAAGGGGCCATTCTACCAGGAGTGTCTCCACGTCATGGGCAACCCTGAGAGGTGTGTCCATGGAGGATATATGTGCGGCGGCCTCATGGGCATCACCGAGCACATTTACCAGATACTACAGAGTGAACGTTGCCACCCCTCACCCATTGGGTGCGGTTCTTTGTCCACAATCCTCTGCCTGAGTCAGACGAGGTAGGTGCCTGTACATTCCTCATGACTTTGTTGGTATAAGTCATCCAGTGTGAAAACACTGCCTCTGGCGGTCAGTAAGGATGAAATAGAACGAAAGTTACGAAGGTAACTACAGTTCTATGAATCCTGGATGACCGCCAGAGTTCTTGGTCACTCGAAATCTCTTGGTTTCGCGAGAAGATTCCGCAGGACATGATCTCAGGATGAGGCCGGAAGTTACACCCGGCTGGGGACTCATCCGAGGTCACGCGTGACATTTTTGGTATACGTACTCGAACTGTGCTCGAATCGAACAAGCGCAAGACGGAAGATATCCAGTGTGAAAACACTGCCTGTGGCGGTCATCCAGGATTCATAGAACCGTAGTTACCTTCGTAACTTTTGTTATAGTTATTGATTCATTAATGTGTTGAAAAGATGGACTTCATATCCTGCTGGGTAGTTTAATGTATTATATTATGTATCATTTATTAGTTCTTTTGTATCAATAATCTGAATCATATAGTGGAGTAAAAAGAACAATATTTCCCTCTGCGATGTAACGAAGTACAAGTATAAAGAAACACTTGAGTACTTCAGAATTGTACTAAAGCAGAGTACTTGAGTAAATGTACTTCTACCTCTGCTTATTCTCTTGTTAATAAAGTATTTTAATGATCAATTAATAATTTGAATGATTTCCAAGCAGAAACGTCTCAATTTAAACGCAATATTTTGGGTTTTAGGGTCGTCAACGAGATGAATCGAGACAGTCGAAGGTGTCAACTTTATACAACAAATCAATAAATAGAGAAGACGATCAACGCATTAACTGATAACAGAAGTATTTGTCGCAGTACTCTGCCCTCCCCACTCTGACTTACGACTGTATTTTTAGCTCTACTGAAATATTGATGCCATCAAACCACGAAGCATTAAAGTTTCAGTCAGAGCAGCTTGAATCCGTCCGCAGTCTTTAAAGAAAACATTAAAATCTGATCTCATCCGCTGGTTTAATATTGTTTGGAATAAATAACAATTACAAGTTGTTTTGGAGATATAAACTTTGATTATCAGCATTTAAAGTATATGATTGGAAATGTAAAATCTGACTTTCGTAATATAATAATATATATAAATAAATCACTTTATCTTTTGCACTGTGAAGTCTCATAATCAATATTAATTATTAATAATATTAAGTACACTTTTAATTTATTATTATCTGTTGTTTCATTCTCACTTTCAGTTCACTAAATGTCCGATCAATTGTTTGAGTTAACTCATCAAATTAAGTTTTTTAAGACCATTGTTTGCTTGCTTACTTCCCAGCATGCATTGCATTTGGCAAGCCAAGTTTATTTATCACATTTCAGCAACAAAGCGCTTCACATAAAACATAAAATGACAAAGTAAGTCTTATATAAAACAAGTTGCATGGTGGCGGTTGTTTTGTGTCTTCTTATACATTTGTCTCAAAATTAAAACTACGAAAACCACAATGAAAATAGGCTTCTTTCTGCGCTTTTATTGTGAAAGGTTGTGTTGTGTCCCTCAGTATTCGCTGCTAATAACACAACAAAATATGTCAACGCGTTGTTTTTATCCAAACTCGGTTGTAAATGGAGAATTTCAAGTGAGAGTAAGTTCACAGAAGTTAAACATTTTAGGTGAAATCAAGTCAAATCCTTAGAATTTAGTTTTTGCCTTAAAACGTTGAGTTTTCTCAGCTCTTTATTTTTTACCTTAGTTTACAGAAATGTTAAACACAGATGGCCACGCTTTCCGATTGGTTGAAGTTTAGCTTTTTATTTACAGACAATTGTGGAGTTCTGAGCTTCTTTGAAGTCCCAGGAGGTGGAAAGTGAATCTCTGGCACGACCTCCTGCGGTGGATTTACTTTTTATTTTTCGGGGCTTTGCTCTGTTTTGTCACTCCGGTACTCCGGGTGAATCTGGAATGAGTCTGGCCGTTTCATTGTATCGAGCCGAGAAAACAAAAAAGCCGTGGGATTAGAGAAGAAATAGCAAAGTCTCCGGAGAGAGAGAGACGCTCGAAACTTTTGGCCGTGAGCAGCATTTTGATTTTGAAAGAAAGAAAGACTCTGAGCCCCGGGATGTGTTTTTATTATCTTGTGTTGAAGCTGCTTGCCATGCAGCATGGACACCAAGGTGGTCTGCTGTAAACAGCACAAGGCTGAACGTCGGCGTGTGTCTCAGAGTCTGAGTGGATTCACACAGAAAAAAATCTGTTTCTCTACAAACAGATTGTTGAGACGGAACTGAATGTTTTGTTTTTGAAGTACACATTTTAATATCTGCGAGCAATTCCTCTATTTGACAGTTTTCTTTCTCAGATTAGCACATTGTGTGCTGAAACTCAATCATCCTCTCAAATTTAGATTATGTTAGATTATATATTCCTTTATTAATCCCGCAGTGGGGACATTTACAGGATTACAGCAGCAAACGGGATAAAATGCACGAGACATTGTAAAAATCCCAAACAAGTAATATATATAAACAGTAATAAAAAACTGATAACAATATTATATATACAGACAGACAGAATAAATATAACTATTTCCACAGCAAGTTTACGACTTAATACGATTTAAACCTGTTTTAAATTGTGCTATTTACTGGGGAATTTTTTCTTTTAAGGTCTAACTAAAATTGAACTGCATGATTCAGATCTGCTAAATAAGTAAAATATCCTGAACTCTGTAATGAAAGAAATCAGAACCCCCAAAATGAAGAAATTTAAATATCATATCTTTTCAAAAGAGCCTTAGACGTTGAACCAAAACCCAGGTTATCTTTGCAGCCATGTCGTTGTCTCCTCTGCTGCACCTTTTCCTCCAAACACCTTTCAGTTAGCTTCTTCAGCAGTGACAACACTGAGAAGTTTAGACGCTAAATAGTGTGAAATTTTTTCTTATCCTTCAGCAGCTGCGCTAACAAACACCGTCTGTCTCTCGTTTCTCTGTCTCTCACCGTCTGTCTCTCACATCTGTTTCTCTCAGTGAGCTGCAGGAGCCGCCAGCTGTTGATTAGCTTAGCTTAGCATAAAGACAGCGAGTGGGGGAAAACAGCTAGCTTGGCTCAGCCTAAAGCAGTGGTTGCAAGAAATACACTGGTGCTAACTAGCTGCTAACTATTTTATCTAGAACCCAACATGAAGGGTTTTAAGGGTGATTTGTTTATTTTTTTTTACATTTTTTTTCATCTGCATTGACAATATCTATTCTATACAGATATAAACCTGTAGGCTATCTGTTTCCCCTTGCTTCCAGTCTCTATGCTAAGCTAAGCTAACCGCCTCCCATCTCTAGCTGTGTTTTTTGACGCAGAGATACAAAAGTGGGATCAATCTTATCATAAAACTCTGAAAACGTCATATTGCTGGGCGGTTTCTCGTCTTTAAACATGCAGCTCTGTGCTAATTGAGAGCTGGTTGTCCTGAGTGCTGTGTTTCATATTTAGGGCTTGATCAAACTGCTCAAAATAGAAACAATCTATGAATAAAATATGGTTGAAAAAATACATTTGATGTCTTTCATGTGCAAAGGCAAAAACAACAACACTTGAGAACCTTGAGATCTTTAGTGGAGCGGCACATGACCTTGAAACCGAAAGAAGACATCTGTGTGTGTGTGTGTGTGTGTGTGTGTGTGTGTGTGTGTGTGTGTGTGTGTGTGTGTGTGTGAATGCAGACACAGGAAGATACAGATCTCATCTTCTGCCGGCGTGACAAATGAAAAGCTCGGGCCACCGGCGTCGCACCTCGGGCGGCCACTTCCGAGAAAGGATTCCACTTTTCTTCCACCTTCACTCCCCATTCATCCTCGTCGCGCGCGGCGTTCTCTTCTTTCCACGTTTGATCCATCCATCCTCTCCGACCGTCGCTGCCTGCAACACCTGCTGCCATGGCAACCACAACTTCCCCCTCCCCTCAGTTAGTGGTGGGAGAGAAGCATGCTGGGTAATCTGACTTCACCTGGAACATTTCTCCTCGGGGATCTTTCTGTCCTTGAACCATTTTTTCCCCCCTCATCATGTACCGATCCGCCTCCTTGAGAAGGACTGAATTACATATTTAATGCATCAGATCTGCTCAAATCCAAACCTACTCATCGTAATAACGCAGTTAAAGCGCCTTACATCCTTCTGGCGTGGCGATGCAACGAGACTACTCCTGCTTCTCGGTTAAAAGACTAATAAACACACAGAGCAGACAGAGATGCCGCCTCCTGCTGCTCCTCCAGACAAACACAGCGATGCCGGCGTATCGATCGGCAGACGGGCTGCAGGGAGAATAATGGCAGAATTGAATAGTTTGAGCAAGAGCTGTGACATCTCAGAGGCCCGGGCAGTTTGTGTTGTTAAGCCAATAATATGTCACCCGTGATATTTAGTCCCCATGTTCATCTGTCACCACTGGGCTCGTTCCTTCTGGTTGAACAGCAGCAAAGCTGTTTGGTATGTTGTGTCAGATTCACTCAGAATCACTCACATTTACCTTACATTTCACTTGTTATCACTTGTTTGTCTGTGCACTTTATTTTAATTGTATATGCTACTATTTCTTGTTTAATTTTATGCACCACCTGCCAAGACAAATTCCGTGTACCGTAAAAGTTGGGTTACAAGCCGCGTCTACCTTCTGTGGGTCTCCTCGCTGTAGCAAGCTAGCGCTGCTGCTAGTTAGCTCAGCTGCTAGCTCCCCGCTGCTGCTGCTACTGCCCACGTCCCCTCTGCCCAAGTTGGGTGTCACCCACCGAAGGTAGTAGCGGCTTGTAACCCGACTTTTACGGTACGTGAAAACACACGTGGCAATACATTATTTTGATCCTGGTTCTGAAGGGAAAAGGCATCAACTGTTCATCTTATGAGAGGAAGTGACGTTTATTAGAGAAATCAGCTGAAAAAATGGGGAGAATCTTGTTAGAATACATGTTTATGATGCCATTTCTGTTTTTTATTGTTCCGATTTATATTTCAACGGTCAAGCTTCAGGAACACTGACGATGGGGAAGGATTTTAATATGGTGCCGAGATATTTGTCGCCATTAAAGGGCCAGTGTGTCACATTTAATGTATCAGCAGACATTGAATATAATACTTTTCATTAGTGCATATTTATAGTTCTGTTTTCGTTAGCTTAGAATGAGCCACTCGTCTCTACATATGAGGAGGCAGAGTCCGCCATGTTTGTACGGTAGCCAAACCAAACGCCGACTCTAGAGAGAGACTTTAACATGTTTTACACAAACAGAAGACCACCGGATTTGTCCAACGCCATAAAGTAGTGTTATTATGGATGGCACGTTGTAAAAGGGAGGAGAGAGCGGAGCGGTGTTCAGTCGGTTGTAATCATAACCAAACCACTGAATGGAATCAAATCACCGCCTTCTTGAAGGCTTAAAGTGATTAAAACAATGTGGAATCACAACAAGAAAGCATATATAGAGGTTGAGGCTGTATTTGACATCTGACCCTTCAGGGCTCACAGCAGGCGTTGTGCTGCACAGCTAACGAGGGACACCGTGGTTATCTTCTCCAGGTGTGAGTCTGCAGGGTATCATGTGCTTGGTCGTGTGTGCGTGCTTGTGCCTGTCCGTCACAAGGCCTTTGTTGTACTCCTTTACTTCTTACTTTCTGAATAACAACACAACTGCAGTGATGCAGTCTGTCTGTCACAGTGTTCGTTGGACACGTGGCTGTTTGAGACCAAGTCCCGCCCACTCTAGTTGACCACCATGGGATCTTCGTTTGCAAAAAAATATGAGCGATGAAAGACTAATATGTTTTGGATCCTGTTTGAATCGTCACACATACGATGTTTGTCAATTCAAAAGATAATTTAATTACTTTTAAAGTGCCGTCAGTCATCTTTCCGTCACAGTCGACCGTATGCAGTCCTCACAAATCACTGCCCGTCTTTGGTGCATCAGTTTAATTCAATACATCGTCTTTGAACCCTTTTTTTTTTATGTTTCTGGTATTCTGCCAACACTTTTGGCCCGAGGAAAAGGAAAAATAAGAGAGCTGAGTCATTTTACAAGGGAGACGATCTGTATTCTCAATTCTTCTTCTGAATCTCTCAAAGGATTTAACACATTAAAACCCCCTTTGTACACGTCTGTGTTCTTCATCACTGCCTCCTCCCTCTTCCCTCCTCCCTCCTTGCCAGGCCAGTGGGAATCCCGGCTCTGACGACAGAGGCTGTAGCTGCAGCAAAGTCCTGACTCTGCAGCCGAGGCTTTGATCCGGGACGCCGCGGCGCCCTTGATGTGTCAGACAATTAACAAAAAGGCCGCAGAGAGAGAAGCATGTCGGAAAAAAGGCGGAACCTTCAAAATAAAATTCCTTTTACCCTCTTTTCTGAGGCAAAGGCGACCATTCAGTGTCCTTCGCTTTTTGTCCCCCCGCCACTTCAATTTTCTTATTTTTTTCTTTCCAAAATATGAACCATGTGCGGTTGGGCCTCTCCCTTCCTCAGCTGTGACCTCCTGTCATGCTGCGTTACCAGAACCAAAACCCCCGAGTGGGAAGACGTCAGCGCCACAACACGAACAGCTGACCTTCTCTTCTCTCCTTTCACGTGCAGATATGCAGAGACGCTGCAGTAGCATGCATGCTTTTTTAAAAGAAACATTTTCCAGTCAGAGTTGGGAGAAAAAGCTGCATTAAAAGCCTTTTAGTTTGATATATTTACTCTTTAAAATGGCAACTTCTTATTCAAAATATCTCTTTTTTGCATCAGAACATTGCACCCTGTGTGTCAATACGTTCTCTCAACCTCTGATATTCCCTAAATACACACTTTGTCCAGTATTTTTTTTTTTTTTTACAGAAAGCCACTGTGACATTTGTGCATCCAGCAGCACTGCAGGTGCATTCTGCTGCAGCTCCAGCTTCACGGCACTCAGTATCACATTCACTTCCCTTTGGGGAGACGCGCGTAATCACAGTATTATCGAATCTTGCCTCCTGCTGGTATTTGAGGACATGGCAGTTTAAACTCCACACATTTTAATCCTCTGCTGTCCTGCACTCTGTCCATGCAGATATAACACATATGTGACTGTGAGGTCGAAAAGAAGGCGGTCGGGAAAAAATAAAAACTCACTTCAGCAGCTGACAGCAGCTTGTTTTGCCTGTTTTTATCATACTGTGACGTTTGTGTGTGTGTGTGTGTTTGTGTGTGTGTGTGTGTGTGTGTGTGTGTGTATGTGTGAACCTGTATGCAATCTAAACAGCTGTCACAGAGGAAAGAAAATGAGAAACTGTCTTTTGCATTGTGAGCATTTTTGAATGACTTGTGTTTGTCTTGTTTCTCAACGTTTTTTGCTGGTGTTGACAAGCTGCTAACCTGCTCGTGTGTGCGTGTGTGTGTGTGTGTGAGATAGAGAGAGGAAAGATAAAGAGAGATCAGGGATTTCCTTCAAACCTAGTGTTTTCTATTGTTCATATATATTTTAATCTATCGGTTGTTTTTTTGCTCTTCTTCTGTTGTAATCTTTAATGAAACAAGAATTTCCTTCGGCATTAAGTTCTGTCGTATCTTATCTACATCCTTATTGGTGGAATATTCCTTTAACTGAGAAAATAAAAACAAAAAGCGCCTCACGAGCTCCGACAGCTGCATGAAGAGCTGCTCGTGTTGAAGCTCTCAGCTGAACAGACTCACAGCTGGTGATCATCAGTGATCACCAGTGATCATCCACAAGAGAGAAAGGTGTGAATGTTGGGTTCAAAAGGTCAAACTGTCTTCTTTCTACCTTTTCTTTATTGCAAACATCTAAGAATCCATTTATTTCGTGCACCTGTCGACAGAAGGGAATGATTCAAAACAGAAAAGACCAGATACCAGGTCTCATTCTTCAGGCCCCCCTTCTCTCCTCCTCCCTCTCTCCTCCCTCTATTTCCTCCCCCATCTCTTCTCCTCCAATAAAATGCTTCAAAACAAGGAGGAGAGAGGTCCTCCTTGTTTTCAAGCATTTTATTGGGGTTTATGAGTTTTGATTGAATGGCTAATGATTATTTTGCGTCTGCTGTATTGAATGTAATCCATCGACAACAAAAGGCTTTTGGGTCAAAGGTCCCAGGTTTTCCACAGTTAACAAATCATAACCTTTTTTTCTTTAATTATGAATACAAATTATAAATGTAACACTGCATGTATTAAGCTTGCACACTTGAAAATAAGCTTCAGTTTCACCTTTTAGATTCTAGATGACACAATCAATCTGCGCTGTCTTCCTCCTGTAATTAGTTCCAAACTATTAGATTTGCTTCTGTGGAAAATGACCAAGAAAATGACTCGCGGGTGTGAAATAAAGTGTGAAATAGTCACGGAGTCACGGAGGATCTTCTTCATGAACCCAAGTGACTGATTATCCCTGACACATCAAGTATGATTAACTATTAATAAAGCGATTAGTTTTGACGCACACATCCTTCATTACAGGTAATAATTACTGAGCTGCTCACGATATATTTATTTTATATAAAGTATTTTGGCTTAGTATATCAAGTATCAAACATAGTTTTACAACTTCTTCTACCTGTTTAACTACAAGCGTGTTTGTTACCTTTTAGTAATTTTTCAAGCAAAAAAACATTTGTTGTTTTCAGTTCCTTAAATGTGTCATGTGTGGTAATAAACTGAATATCTTTAGTTTGTGGACTGTTGCTCAAATAAAATAAGGAATTTGAATGCATCACCTCCAGGCTTTTTGGAAATTATAACAAGCATTTTTCATAATTTTTGACATTTCTTGTTAAAATAGTCATTAGATCAATAATAACATAGTCTTTGGTTGTATCTGTAATAAAAATGTTTATGAAGTTCACATGTTTATTTTGTTGACTGGTGGTTTATTCATTCCTAGTTTATTAATCCTATTTCTTTTTATATTTTTTGTGGATGAAAGAATAAAAGTACTATTTATTCCACTAAATATTGGCCTAATATTAGTTTATATAATTGTTCTTGTATTGTAACTTCACTGGCGGCCTTGTTGTTGTTGTGAAATTCTTTCATTTTATTGATTTATTTTTGTTTATAGATGTTCTCCTTTTAAATTATAGTGGTTGTTTTTTTAAACTATCTTTTTTTTTAAATTAAAACTCATTTAAAAAAATGTTCATACATTTAAAAATGTTTACAATTATGAATAATATTTTCCAAAAAGGGAAGTAAAAAATGAAAAAGAAAGATATTTCTAAAAATGATGCAGGCATATAGAGAAACAGAAGTCTAGGTGTGAATGAGATGAATTATTCCTCCTTTTTTTGGAGATCTTGACTTTCATATCTTGATCTTCTTTGCTGTGTTGTTGCCCAACCCTCCAGGCAACATGTTGCCCAACCCGCCAGACAACATGTTGCTCTTATTATTAACCTCCAGTTCTCTCCCGTTCTAACTTATGTCTCTTATCTGTTTGCACTTTGCAAATGTAAGCTTGTTAGCACGTTAGCATTGCTGATGTTAGCATTGCTGATGTTAACATTGCTGATGTTAGCATTGCTGACGCTGACGTTAGCATTGCTAGCGTAGCTCAAAGCACCGCTGAGGCTCACAGAGATGATCAAATGGCTGAAAACTCGTGTTTCATTATAAAGTGTTTAATTACTTTGTCTGGAAATGACTCGACAAGCATTTTCACATATTTTCATCCAATGCAGAGTCACGGTAATTTCTTTACGGTGCATTATTATATTACAGCGGCGTGCCGGGAGATCATCTCTCATGTGGACCGTTTAACGGCGTCTCTCTGAGCTTTAATTGTCGCCCCGTGGAGGCGTTTAAACTCTGGGAAACACTTGTTACTGTAAACTCAAGTCAATTTCATTCGGACAAATTTGCCTCAAAGGGAAACGATGGGGTCGCATGAGAACCGTTAGTGCAGATTAAGGAAAGCCTCTGGATTTAATCTATTCACCAATCGTTTTGTTTTATATTATATTTGTCTCTCTCATATTGTATAATGTGAACAACAATGACGTTATTTCAGTGTCGAACATCCCGAAGTCTGCTGTTTTTTTATTAAATTTCATGTATTTGTTCAATCTATTTATTTACTTATTTAGGTTAATGAGTCGACTAACACTCATACCATGACAGAGATTCTCCTTAAAGAATACTTTTTAAATATTGTGTTTACCACAGATGTGCTATACATTTTAACTTTTTCCTTCAACTTTTCTGTCGGATTTCATTCAGTTTTCCTCTCTATTAGCATGAAGCAGATGAAAAGATAAGATTTTAGCTCCAGGATCCTTGTGTGTGTGTGTGTTGGAGAGAAACGTTTAGCATCCTTAGCTGCTACTGTTCAAATAAAATGCATTATTATTATTATTTCATGCATGCTTTGTGTGTGTGTGTGTGTGTGTGTGTGTGTGTGTGTGTGTGTGTGTGTGTGTGTGTGTGTGTGTGTGTGTGCGTGTACGTGTTTGTGTTGGAGAGGAACGTTTAGCATCCTTAGCTGCTAGTGTGTGTGTGTGTGTGTGTGTGTGTGTGTTGCAGTTGTGTAATTCGTCCACGCTAACAGTCTCCTTCTTCTTCTCTTCCAGGGCTGAAAAAACCGAAGTGTTAAGTGACGACCTACTACAGGTACACTGTGTGTGTGTGTGTGTGTGTGTGTGTGTGTGTGTGTGTGTGTGTGTGTGTGTGTGTGTGTGTGTGTGAGATCTGACCAATAGATCTCAGCTTTCAATGAAGGCTGCCTTTGAATTACATTTTTTTTTTTTATGTACAAAATATTTTAGATTTAGCTCTGTGTCGGTTGTAAAGTTGGATTTTACATTTCAACTTCGTGCACACCTTTTTTAAATAAGTTAATTGATGTTCAGACATTAAAAGTGTGCACCTCCGGGGGGGGATAACCTGCCGTTAAGCATGAATGTTTTGCTACCTCTCACAGGAAGAAAAAGCATCATCATCATCATCTGTGCAAAGTATTCAGCGTGCATTAAATTACTTTTCATAAATGGCGTCTCTGCGCTGCCTTCAGGCCGTTAATGAGCGCTGGAACTGAACCTCTCTGAGAGACCAAAGGCAAAGCGTCCCCACTGATGACTCGGGGCGCAGCGCCGTAACTGATCTAATTAACGCCGCCGCATCGGCTCCACCGAGTTGGTTTAACAATGAGAGGCGCTTAAGGGCGACAGGTGACGGTGTCGTTTAGGAGTCAGAACGCTGCTTGTTGACTCGCCCGCTCTGTGTCTTCCTGTGTGGTTTCTCTCTCTCTCTGCTTCAGGTGGAGAAACGGCTGGAGCTGGTGAAGCAGGTGTCCCACAGCACGCACAAGAAGCTGACGGCCTGCCTGCAGGGCCAGCAGGGCCTGGACGTGGACAAGAAGTCCGTCAGGTCGCCCTCGGTGAGGATCAAACCAAACATCCTAGTGACGGTGTCCATTGTTAGCGCCCGAGAGTGAGAACAAACTTTAACAAAAGTTATTGTGAGGAACTGGTCCAGTCTCAGTGTAGTCCTGGTCCTCTATATACATCAGTCTAGTCCTGGTCCTCTATAGACATCAGTTTAGTCCTGGTTCTCTATAGTCCTCAGTTTAGTCCTAGTCCTCTATAGACCTCAGTGTAGTCCTGGTCCTCTATAGTCCTGGTCTTCTATAGTCCTGGTCCTCTATAGACATCAGTTTAGTCCTGGTCCTCTATAGTCCTGGTCTTCTATAGTCCTGGTCCTCTATAGACATAAGTCTAGTCCTGGTCCTCTATAGACCTCAGTTTAGTCCTGGTTCTCTATAGTCCTCAGTTTAGTCCTGGGACTCTATAGACCTCAGTGTAGTCCTGGTCCTCTATAGTCCTGGTCTTCTATAGTCCTGGTCCTCTATAGACATCAGTTTAGTCCTGGTACTCTATAGACCTCAGTGTAGTCCTGGTCCTCTATAGTCCTGGTCTTCTATAGTCCTGGTCCTCTATAGACATCAGTTTAGTCCTGGTCCTCTATAGACCTCAGTGTAGTCCTGGTCCTCTATAGTCCTGGTCCTCTATAGTCCTGGTCCTCGCCACAATCAACGCAACATGAAAGTTCCTCACAGTAACTTTAATTACAAATGTGATGACAGAAGGCTGGCGCTTCATTACAAAGTATCTCCTTCATCACAATTAACAGCAAGCAAATCGTGTGAGTGCGGTCCGCTTCACTTGTTTATTTGAGGTTGAGCGACACATCGAGACAAACAGACCGACTCATCAACTGCTCGTCTGTGTGTTTGTGTGTTTGTGTCTTTTTGTGCAGAAGAAGCTTCCTCTCACAACACTAGCACAATGTATGGTGGAGGGGGCGGTGGTGCTCGGGGACGAGTCTCTACTCGGGTGAGTCAAACATGCACATGCACACGCACACACACACACACACACACACACACACACACACACACACACACACACACACACACACACACAAAACACGCATGAAATACAGTAGCAACGAAGGATGCTAAATGTTTCTCTCAACACACACACACACACACACACACAAAACATGCATGAAATACAGCAGCAGCTAAGGATGCTAAAACACGTACACACACATGTAGTCAGTTACTCCGTGTTACAGCACTGTGCTGCATTTACTCCTGAATGAACATCGCTGTTCATCTCAGAGTTTTAAGTGAATAAAGTGCACGAGCAGATAAAGCTCTGACTGTCGTCTGGTGTCTTTCCTGCTTTCCGCTGCAGGAAGATGCTGAAGCTGTGCGGCGACACGCAGGACAAGCTCGCTCACGAGCTCATGCTGTTCGAGCTCACCATCGAGAGGGACGTGGTGGAGCCGCTGTACGACCTCGCAGAGGTACAGATCAAACACTGCGTCAATGGACTCTAGTCGCAAAAAATCCATGAGAAATAAATACATAACTGTAGTTATTCTGAAACATAGTAGGAACAGAATCATTGTCATTAAATATGTGTTTAAATGACTCTTTAAATGAGTTAATCTTCGTGAGACAAACCTTTTTCGTACTGTACCTTTAAGTGACTCTTTAAATGGGCTAATTTGTGAGACAAAACAGTTTCCCTCTTTCACACAACAACAAAACACTGCTCCTCTCAGGTGGAGATCCCAAACATCCAGAAGCAGAGGAAGCATCTAGCGAAGCTGGTCCTGGACATGGACTCTGCTCGTACGCGGTGAGTCTTTTATGTGTTTTTATTGTTGTAACGTAACCCAACATATTTAATATCTTCAATTACATTACAGTTTTGACATATTGTAACTGTTCATTATGATTCACAGTAATTACTGTATTTATTCTGCAGAATATTGATGTGGTTTTTGATTGTTGCTCTAAATTACCAAATTAATTGTACTTTTTACTGTACTAGATCTCAAAGGTACATATTGTACTTTTTACTGTACTAATTCTCAGAGGTACATATTTCACTTTTTACTCTACGAGATCTCAGAGGTAAATGTTGTACTTTTTACTGTATTACATCTAAGAAGTAAATATTGTACTTTTTACTGTACTAATTCTCGGAGGTACATATTGTATTGTTTACTGTACTACATCTCAGAGGTACATATTGTACTTTTTACTGTACTACATCTCAAAGGTACATGTTGTACTTTGTACTGTACTACATCACAGGGGTACATATTGTACTTTTTACTTTATTACATCATAGAGGTACATATTGTAGTACAATAAAAAGTACAATATGTAACTTTGATATGTAGTACAGTAAAAAGTACAATATGTAACTTTGAGATGTAGTACAGTAAAAAGTACAATATGTACCTCTGAGATGTACTTTTTATTGTACTACATCTCAGAAGTACATATTGTACTTTTTACTGTACTACATCTCAAAGTTACATATTGTACTTTTTACTGTACTACATCTCAGAGGTACATATTGTACTTTTTACTGTATTACATCACAGAGGTACATATTGTACTTTTTATTGGACTACATCTCAGAGGTACATTATTGCTCCCTCGTTCCCCATAGTCTAGTTTTCTTCCACTGCATCTATGTACCAGTAGTAATTTTACAGAATTATACTGTAAATCGTGGGCTTTATTATAATAGTGTAAGCATAAACTCCACCGGAAACCTTGAAGTAAATAATAGTTAGTTATAGATGCAGAAAGCGGCCATTCTGGCTTCAAATAGCTGACAAACGTTCCCCATCTTTTAATGTTGAATACTTTATTTATTTAAACTTCAGACGCGTGAAAGCTTCTTGAATCGTCACGTCGGTGCCAGTTTCTCTCCCGTCCAATCAGAATCCGTCTCTGTTCTGACTCACGTTCCTCTCGGGGAACCGACTCTGAGCAGCGACACGGAGAGAAACAAGATTTTCCTTCACTGCAGTTCAGTCAGTCAGGTTTCTTTTTTTTTTTTTTTGTGACCCAAATCTGTGAGTTTTTGCCATCATCCTGCTGAGCTCCTCTGGCAGAGCGGCACATTATCTCCACCCGGAGACTCGACTCAGACAGAGAGCCAGACAGAGAGGGAAGAGGAGGGCTCGAGTTAAAGATGAAGATGAGGATGAGGATGTTTATATTTAAATAGACGGTCGAGTGTTAGACGGAGACTTTAAAACAGCTGATTTTGTGAAAAAAAACTAAAGTCTTAAACTGCTGAAGGCAAATAAAATGTCTTGGTTTAGTTTCCTTAAGTACAAGTTCAAGGTACTTGTACTTTACTTGAGTATTTTCTGGTACTTTATACTCCTCCTGCACTACATCTCAGAGGTACATATTGATGTGGTTTTTGATTGTTGCTCTAAAATACCAAATTAATTGTACTTTTTACTGTACTAGATCTCAAAGGTACATATTGTACTTTTTACTGTACTAATTCTCAGAGGTACATATTTCACTTTTTACTCTACGAGATCTCAGAGGTAAATGTTGTACTTTTTACTGTATTACATCTCAGAAGTAAATATTGTACTTTTTACTGCACTACATCTCAGAAGTACATATTGTACTTTTTACTGCACTACATCTCAGAGGTACATATTGTACTTTTTAATGCACTACATATCAGAGGACATATTGTACTTTTTACTGTACTACATCTCAAAGGTACATATTGTACTTTTTACTCCTCTACATCTCAGAGGTATATATTGTACTTTTTTCTGTACTACTTTTCAGAGATATATATTGTACTTTTTACTGTACTACATATCAGAGGTACATATTGTACATTTTACTCCTCTGCGTCTCAGAGGTACTACTGACGCGTACAATATGTACATCTCAGAGGTACATATTGTACTTTCACTACATCTTGGATGAAGTTTTCTTTACTCTTGAGAAAATCCTCCTCCTTCTTCAAACTCTTAAAAAACTTCTTGGATCATCTGGAAAATACATCGTCACAAAGCTGAAAACTGTTTTTTTTAGAGAACACTTCTACTTTTTGACGCTAATACTTTGATACTATTACTGGATGTTTTTGAAAGCAGGGGTTTTACATGCAGCAGAGTAATTTTCACAGTCAGTTATTAGTACTACTGAACAACGTTAATGTTGTGTTCTCAGGTTTTATCAGTCCAGCAAGTCTTCAGGACTCTCCAGCAACCTGCAGCCATCCGGAGCCAAGGCCGACCACCACAGGGAGGAGATGGAGGAGGCAGCCAACCGCATGGAGATCTGTAGGGTGAGTGATCTTTTATTCCCCGTCACTCAACTGGCTATTCCCACTGTGCTAGGAATTAAGTATAGTACGCTCTCCTCAAAGCAAGGACTCCATTGACAAAAACAGGGATTTCACCTCGTTGATCATTCACACTCGACAGAAACAAAACAAAGCTCATCAAAACTGTTTTGGTTAGTCTTTCCGCTGTTCCAGCAATCATCAACTCTGGTTTGGTGTAAATAAATCCTTAATTCACAGAGTTAGATGTGAAAAGAAGCAGCCGTTATATGCTCTCTTCAAAGCCACGGGACCCCATTGACAAAAAAAAGTACATTCATCTTGCTGATCGTTATAAAACACACTTCATTCAAACTCAACAGAAACTGAATTAAACTCCTTAAAACCGTGTTTGTTAGACTTTCAACTGTTTCAACTCTGTTTTTTAGAGTTTGAAAGGCAGACTGAATTAGTAGCAGATATAAAAAATACATTTTCCACCGTGTGAACCTGAAGGTCAGAGTCTAGAGCATATTTTTAGCGAGTGGAAAAAAACCTGCATGGACACACTAGTTTGGGTGGAAAAAGATATAATAATTATCTACAGATTTTAAATATTCTGCAAAAATCCACACTTTCTAATATACTATTTGTCATTTACTTTCACATCCAAATGCTGATTAAATAGTTTTAGTTTAGTGTTTTAGTTCAATGTAAAACAATACAGAGTCTTTTCTAGTCTATATTCTATTAATTTAGCAGTCTTTTTTTTAAATTAAAAATAGTTTTGACCTTTTTTTTGACCTTCGTCAGCTGGAACCTCACAGCTAATAACTAATAACATTAATGAAGGCTCCGCTACATTAAGAGCCCAATCAAAGAGCTCGCAGCCATCATCAGTGTAACTCAAAATGTCAAAATGTCTGCTTTGAAAAAGGTCCTTTCAACACATTTTGTGTTTATTACCTTTTGTTTTGTTGTTTAATATGTTGTTGTTTTTTTACTTCTCCAGGATCAGTTATCAGCAGACATGTACAGTTTTGTGGCCAAAGAGATCGACTATTCAAGCTACTTCCAGACAGTAAGTACAAGGTTTCTTCCGCAGACTTTGGCGAAGAAGCAGAAACATTCCGCTGGTCCGTCACAACTCTCTGATCTCTTCTCTGTCCAGCTGATAGAAGTCCAGGCCGAGTACCACAGGAAGTCGCTGGAGCTGCTGCAGAGCGTGTTGCCCCAGATCAAAGCTCATCAGGGTGAGTTTCCATTGATAAACTCTGTTTTTTTATTTTAACGCTTCAAAATGGCAATTCGGCTCGATAGAGCCCCCTACAAATATTGATTTAAGCAGCCCCAGCGCTATGGTTGACCTAGATGTATGAAACTTGGTAGGCATATGCAACACATGTAAATGAAAAGAAAGTCTCTTGGAACCATGCTCTAAACCGTACCAAAAGTCGGATAGCGCCCCCTAAAAAACTTCTTTCAACCCGGGAGTTGTGAAAGCCCGTAGTTTTCGCCCCCTATCACTGATTGACCTGACATTTGGTACACATGTCCGGGTGGGTCTGCTCTACAAAAAAAAGAGGCTCAGACTCTGCTGCAGGGGCCGTGTGTGTTAGTTTGCATGAGTTTATGAACAATTTGGTGGAATCTAAATGATTTAATAACAGCTTCAACACTAAAATCAACTGTTGCAGGCACCAGCCTTTATTACTAGACATATTATCAATACCAGTTGAGATGTGCTAAAAAAGGTATCAGGGAGAGTTATATAGTGTAGTATACTATTATTAGTATTATTAGTCAGACAATATGTTTGTTTTTGTAAGTTAAAGCACCGTTTAAATGTTTAGTGCCTTTTAAACCGACAAGAAGAACACTGACTTGATAGGTTTATGGGCCCTTTTATGTCCTCCAGAAAACATATGTTTGTGTTGGAGGGGAAACGTTTAGCATCCTTAGCTGCTACTGTATTTCATGCATGTTTTGTGTGTGTGTGTGTGTGTGTGTGTGTGTGTGTGTGTGTGTGTGTGTGTGTGTGTGTGTGTGTGTGTGTGTGTGTGTGTGTGTGTGTGTGTGTGTGTGTGTGTTACAGAGACCTGGGTGGAGAAGCCATGCTACGGGAAGCCATTAGAGGAGCACTTAGCGCTCAGCGGGAGAGATATTGCCTTCCCCATTGAGGCCTGTGTCACCATGCTGCTGGAGTGTGGCATGCAGGAGGAGGTCAGGCTGCACAACACACACACACACACGCGCACACATGCACACGCAGACACGTCTAATGGGAAGAAACTTTGCAGAAATCTAACGAGGTCCAAGCTACAGTTTGTTTCCTCCCAAAGAAACAAACAATCCTCGAATGTTTAATTAATGAGACATGTAATTTAATAATATTGCCAAGTCAGTGAGCTGTGCAGCCTAAATTGCTCAGAATGTAATGATTGTTTAATGGAGACGCATCGAAGGGAAGGTAAATGGGGTTTTTTTTCCAGTAAAAAAAAGGCAAATATATCATTATGAATAACTAAATTTGCATTCTGCAGTCATTAGGCTTAATGTGATGTTTGTTGAAAATTATGGATAATGTTGTGAGATGTGCTGCAGAGCAAGATTTGTTTAAAATTCATTCATCACAATAATTCAAAGTTATTTGACGCACAAACGTTTTTCTGCCGACTCTGACGCTGTTCGTTCGTGAGCAGTCGAATCTCATGTCCAAAACGTTATGATATGAATCGGCAGCAGACCTTGTATACGTTTTGTATACGTGTGGCGCTATTTATGTGCTATTTAAATACATAAAAACGGCATAAATATATACTGTACAACTAATATTTAAGCAATTTCTTTTTTGCATTTTGCTAAAGTATTATCTGCACAATGAACTTAATCAAAAGTAAAAGTGCTCATTATGCAGAATGGCCTCTTTCAGACTGTTGTGATATTAAATAATTCAGCTTCTACATTCTATGATTCAACATCAAGATCAAAGGTTTTACATCTGAGATGTAGTACCTTAAAAAAGTACAACATGTACCTCCAAGAAATTGGAAATACTCGGTGTACAAGTATCTGTTAATGAATAAATACTGTGTACTCTTGGAGTGACTTGTGTTTCGTGTCTCAGGGTTTGTTCAGAGTCGCTCCTTCGGCCTCCAAACTGAAGAAGCTGAAGGCGTCTTTGGACTGCGGCGTGTTGGATGTTCAGGAGTACTCTGCAGACCCTCACGCCATTGCAGGCACACACACACACACACACACACACACACACACACACACACACACACACACACACACACGCTCCACCCGTCTGTTGCCACACTGGACCTGATTACCGCTGTCTAGAATGACAAACTGTCCAGATTTATGCGTTGGCTCTAGTTCAGTTCCTCGTTAAGAATCTTAATTTCTGCTCCGCCGACTTCGCTTCCACACGAAAAACATAATTAAGCTTCTAAATTTTGTTTCCCCCCCCCCCCCCGTCAGAGAAGCCTCAAATATTTAGTTTTATGTTCATTTCTCCTGCACACGTGTGACTGTTTCTGCAGCTGTCGTTCATCAACCCGTGAAAGGTTAATTTAAAAGCCACACGGGCGATAAAAGATTCCTCTAAGACCCGATAAGGATTCAGCTCACAGCAAGAAAAGCTCAAATGTTTTTTGTTTTAATAAACTATCCCCTAAAAAAATGCCTGGAGATAAATTCCAAATATTACTGGGATTAGTGTCAGACAGACTCTTCATCTTCTGCACCAAAAAATAAGAAGAAAAAAAACACCACCCGACTACAAAAGGAAGAACAGCTTTTATGAAGCCGTTATTGATCTTTTGTGAGGATGCTGCTCGTCATCACTGGAGCCGACGGCTGCTGTCAGATAAAGACCTGATATCTACAAAATAACAAGCTATAAATATTTGACAGAAATCCAGAAAAGTTAAGTACATTTGTATCAATTTAATTCCAAGCAAATAGGGGGTAGCGTTTCTCTGTATACATCTCTGGTGTCGACCTGTCAATCACCTGGTAGCCTCGCCCCTAAAGCATCCGCTGCTTTATGGTCTGTTTGACTCTAAGTGACCATAATTTACTAAGTGAACATCATGCTGTATTGAAGAAAACTTGAAACTAGAGATTGAGACATAAACTCATGTTTACAATGTTTACTGAGGGAATAAATCAAGAGAGAAGTAGAGTCATTTATATAGACTTCTATACAACCAGAGGAGTCGCCCCCTGGTGGTCAGGAGAGATAATGCTATTTGATGTCCCAATTAAGACACCTGAACAAAGTGTATTTGGTACCAACCTCACACACTCCTTCTCCTCTACATAGTATTTTCCAAATTTTCTCAACTCATTGGAAACATTTTGTCCCTTTTTTATTAAACATGAATTCAGTGAGCCGTGTTCACTGGAGCATGTGGACAAAGAGAGGGGCCTCTTTAATAATCCCACATTAAACTGGGTTAGCTCAAACAGCAAATCTAATTTGTGCCCCCTGTGCGACTGGGAGTGGTGGTCATGATGGGGAAGGAGACCGCATCAATAAGAGACAGCGAGATATTTCTTTGTAAATATAAGAAACTAGAGCTGCGATGACCGTAGTTTCAACGTAATTATCTTATTAAATGTGTTTATTTAGCAGACAACATGCCTGTGCACACACACACACCACACACACACACACACACACACACCACACACACACACACACACACACACACACTCACAGAAGCTGTCAGTGAGGGATGCCCTGACGTTGTTGTTTGTCATCCGTTCCACACACTCCTCTGGGGAAATGAACGCAGCAGACCGAAGAAGAAGAGTCAGCCGTTGCTTTTCTCCTCTACACTAGAAAATCACATTCGTTCTGATCAAAAAACACCCCCCACCTTAGGTGTCCGGTCTGAGACACTATAAGCTCATGCAGGCACATCTTCATTATACATGCATTGTTGTTTGCTCACATATATACATGCATACATGCATTGATCTCATTATTCTGTTCTCTCTAGGAGCTTTGAAGTCCTACCTGCGGGAGCTCCCAGAGCCGCTGATGACATACGAGCTCTACGAAGACTGGATCCAGGCCTCCATGTGCGTATCGTTTCAGATCAGTGAAGATGATGACGTTGAACTTTATCTTTAATTTCATACGACGTTTGTTTTTAATCTGTCGTCCCGCAGCATTCAAGATCAAGACAAGAGACTGCAGGCACTCCTGAACGCCTGTGAGAAACTCCCCTCGGCCAACAACAACAACTTCAAGTGAGTTTCCCTCCTTGGAGCTCAGACAGCTGAAGCTATCAGTCAGACTTCAGCTAGACGTCTAAATTCATCACCGCACAAAGCTGTCTAGTTCTCGTGTGTTAAGCACGACCGATATGCCATGAATTGTGAATTAAGACACTTTTTAAAATAAAAAAACAGGAGATAAACTCAGCAGAAAACATCTGGAATAATTGCAGCTGCAAGTACATTTGTACTGTAACAATAGTTTACTTATGACAGATTACTTAAGTAGCATAAAATCAGATGAGATGTTTTGTCTTTTCTAAACTTTTCTTAACGTCAGACTCAGGCCGGTTCCAGATGACGACTGATGATGTTCTCACTTCATCAGGTTGCTGCGCTCTATAAAAACTTCTAATTTCTCGCTTCATAACATTGTTCACAAAATCCCAAATTATGAGCCGTGTTTTTCCCATTTAAAAAGATAAATGGCTGAGGACTGCCTCCTCTGTCTCAAGTCTTCTTCAATGCAGCATGATGTTCATTTAGTAAATGATGGTCAATTTTCCTATTTACGTTTGCTGAAGCCGATCGCAGGGCTCATATAGAGGCAGACAATCATTCACACTCACATTCATACAATTCTAGAGTCTCTAATTAACCTGAGCTGCATGTCTTTGGACTGTGGGAGGAAGCCGGAGAACCCGGAAGGAACCCATGCTTGGGAAAACGTGCAAACTTCACACAGAAGGACCGCCCCGGATCGGGAATCGAACCCAGGCTCGTCTGCTGTGAAGTGACAGTGCACCCACCACAACTACACCACTGTGTAGCACTAATTGTGGTCCATTAGAGTCAAATATACCATAAAGCATGACGTATGCTTTAGGGCGGGGCTTACTCTCCCTTCAGTCACTTCCTGTTGCAAAAAAAACGAGATGGCGACGGCCAAAACTTCACAAAGGTGTGAAACGGTGCCGAGAAAGAGGACTGAAGGTGTTGCTGTGTTTTTGCTGCAAAGCCGAGCCGTGGATAATCTGCCGAAGGCTTATCTCACCATCACAAGCAGCGGTGAGCAGGAAGAGGAAGAGAGAAAAGGCACGGGAGGGAAATGGGAAAGGGCAGAGATGCTGCAGCACTCGTCAGCGTCATCACTAATCACTAATAGGGCACGCAGAAACACACTGGCCCTGTGTGTGTGTGTGTGTGTGGTGTGTGTTGTGTGTGGTGTGTGTGTGTGTGTGTTATTCAGTCAGTCAATCATTACAATTCTATAAAATATACGAAACAGAAAGACTGATAAAGGTATAGGTAGAATGCTCATATATACCTATCCTAAATTATTATTAGCAATTAAATCAGATAATTAGTTTGAAATTAAGAAAAAATAAATATATACATACATCTTCCATATACATACATTTCATTCACACTTGTAACCCTCAAAAATGGTTTTATAAATAATTATTTTTGTTGTCGCTTCTCAGAAAACTGCAATAACACCGTTTTTCTTTCTAAATCTTTGAGAAGTAGCTCATTTAAAAAAAAGAAAGAGGGTTTAGGTATTTGCACAAAAGATTTTTATTTCAAACATTTATCGTTTTCCGCAAATATATGGTTGCACTTTGTTTATTGAAAAAAAAGCATGCAAACATGCATGTGATACAATACTTAACTGTTGAAAGAACAGAAGCTGATTTATTAGTAATAATTATCAGTATCGATGTATGTTTTACAACATTTTGCACTTTCACCCATACCTATTAGTGGAGCTCAGTGTAGTGATTTGGTATTTTTTCAATATACTTTTTTGTAGCGTGTGAGGTGTCACATGGTTTTTACAGGACAATGTGGTGCCTTTTTAATTTTATATAATCAAGTACATTTTATTTACAGTGTGTAAAAAATAAATAAAAAAAAATCACAAATAAATAATGTTTTTCTTTTTCCTAAAAAAGTACTTCCACAAAAAGCAAAATTACTTTATTTAAAAAAAAAACTTCCCCCCTGTGTCTGTATTTTCAGGTATTTGATCAAATTCCTCTCCAAACTGACTGAAGACCAGGATTCGAACAAGATGACGCCTGGAAACATCGCCATCGTCCTCGGACCGAATCTGCTGTGGATGCACAACGAAGGGTGAGAAGCATCGTCACAGCAGGTCATACACACATTAACGATGTAAAACACAACTTCAATGTGTGACATCAAACTGCACGTTTGATTAATTTTCAGGGGATTATGCATTCTTTATCTCAGAGTCTTTTGTTATTAAGTCAAAGTTATAATGTTTTAATTTCTACGGCTGCCTAAATCTTTTAAGCTGCATAGAATGAAAAATACAGAGTTTTAATAATCTTACAATCAATCGCTGACCCGTTGTCACAGCTCCGAAAGAATAATAAAATTCTCACTATTGTACAATACTTCTTATAATATATATATATATATATATATATATATATATATATATAAATATATATATATATATATATATATATATATATATACATATATATATATATATATATATATATATAATGACAAGCACATGATTAGATTTGACCTCTTCACGTCCAGGTTCCCGTCTTTATTACCCCCTTAAAGGTCACATATCCTGCTCATTTCCAGGTGTAGTCGTGGTATTTTGGGTTCCTACTAGAACATGTTTCCCTGCTTTAATGTAATAAAAAACAACATTATTTTTCTATATTATATGTCTCGATATTCCCGTTTTCACCATCTGTCCGAAGCGCTCCAATTCAGCGCCTGTCTCTTTAAGAGCCTCTTCCTGATGAAGCCCGGTCTGCTTCTGATTGGCTCTTTGAATCACATGTTTTTTTATTCAAGCATCCCACAAAAAACTGACCAGGTCGTCTTATGTCATAGTTTGTGGGTTGGTAAACGCTCCAGATACACAAATGTATGTGCACAAGCACGGAAAAAGTTAGTTTTTCATAATAAGTCCCCTTATCAATCATCCATTATCATCCAATTATGATATCAGAAGCTGCCTCGGTCTATAATCCCCTCTTCTCAAATTTAAAACCACTGCTCATCAAATCAGATCTCAGGTCTGTTCTAAGGGGGGCGGTGACCATGTTGCACCTTTTTAATTACAGAGGATTTAAAAACTTGAATAACTAATCCCACTTTT